>NC_133189.1:32982500-33282500 GCF_049306965.1 Danio rerio
GATAGATAGATAGATAGATAGATAGATAGATAGATAGATAGATAGGTAGAGGTAGATAGATAGATAGATGGTGTAAGAGCATGAGTCAAACAAGCCAACCCCCGCCTCTCTACGATGTTCTGATGCTGAGATATAGCTGGTGCCATATCGTTGCTAGGTAAATCTGTTTTGTTGCTATGGAGTTGATTGACAGCTTAGACTGATGATGTATCAAAGCTTCTTGCCAGTATGAACAGTTAAAAACAACCCCCATGTCTCTATCACACTGCAGCATGACAATATCAGTCTGAACCTCTTTAATGGCAGTCTATGGGACAGTTGCTAGGGTGCAGTATCTGGTTGTTAGGGTGTGGCTAGACAGTTAAAAGGCCATCAGTGATTGGCTGCTGGCTAGACTGAGTTAAATGAGATCAATCATTAGTCTGTAGGACAGTCTGATGCAGAGTTATGAGCTCACAAAGTTTGATCCCATGTTAAGTCAATGAGAGTCTTTTGCAATGGAAGTCTATGGGACGGTTTCTAGGGTCCAAAAGTGGTTGCTAGGGCGTGGCCAGAAAGTTTAAAGGTGATCAGTCATTGGCAGTTTGATAGTCTGAGTTAAATGAGCCCAGTTAGAAGTCTGTGTGACATTCTGATGCGGAGTTATGAGGTCACAAAGTTTGACCCAATGTTATGTCTATGGGATTTTTCCGACGGTCCCGGGACGTTTTTCGGGAAACCGAAAGTCGGATCAGTCGGAAAGGATATAGCAACTCGAGTCAGAATAGTTTGGAGGTCTGACCCGAGTTTGATGGTCATAGCTTGAAAGGTCTAGGTGGAGATAGAGTTTAATTTTTAGTCTCAGAAGAAGAATAATAATATTAATAATAAAAATAATAATAAGTTTAATAGGATAACAGTAGTCTGGCTTGCTACACAAGCCAGCCTAATAATATTAAGTTTAATAGGATAACAGTAGTCTGGCTTGCTACACAAGCCAGCCTAATAATAATAAGTTTAATAGGATAACAGTAGTCTGGCTTGCTACACAAGCCAGCCTAATAATATTAAGTTTAATAGGATAACAGTAGTCTGGCTTGCTACACAAGCCAGCCTAATAAGTTTAATAGGATAACAGTAGTCTGGCTTGCTACACAAGCCAGCCTAATAACTAGATTCTTAAAGTTTGAGAACAAACTTTGAGGCTGGCTTGTGAAAGCCTGACGGTAATAGTTTATTTAGTTTAAACAGTTTTAAAAAGTATAAAAAGATAGATAGATAGATAGATAGATAGATAGATAGATAGAGAGATAGAGAGATAGATAGATAGATTAGCATGTTATTAGCATGATTTTAACGTGAAATAGCATGTTGTTAGCATGATTCTAGCATGAATTAGCATGTTACTAGCATGATTTTAGCATGAATTAGCATGTTGTTAGCATGATTTTAGCATAAATTAGCATGTTACTAGCATGATTCTAGCATGAATTAGCATGTTGTTCGCATGAATCTAGCATGAATTAGCATGTTGTTAGCACGATTCTAGCATGAATTAGCATGTTACTAGCATGATTCTAGCATGATTTAGCATGTACCTAGCATGATTTTAACATGAATTAGCATGTTACTAGCATGATTTTAGCATGAATTAGCATGTTGTTAGCATAATTCTAGCATGAATTAGCACGTTGTTAGCATGATTCTAGCATGAATTAGCATGTTACTAGCATGATTCTAGCATGAATTAGCATGTTACTAGCATGATTCTAGCATGAATTAGCATGTTGTTCGCATGATTCTAGCATGAATTAGCATGTTGTTAGCACGATTCTAGCATGAATTAGCATGTTACTAGCATGATTCTAGCATGATTTAGCATGTACCTAGCATGATTTTAACATGAATTAGCATGTTACTAGCATGATTTTAGCATGAATTAGCATGTTGTTAGCATAATTCTAGCATGAATTAGCACGTTGTTAGCATGATTCTAGCATGAATTAGCATGTTACTAGCATGATTCTAGCATGAATTAGCATGTTACTAGCATGATTCTAGCATGATTTAGCATGTTGTTAGCATGCTTTTAGCATGAATTAGCATGTTACTAGCATGATTCTAGCATGAATTAGCATGTTGTTAGCATGATTTTAGCATGAATTAGCATGTTACCAGCATGATTTTAGCAATAATTAGCATGTTGTTAGCATGATTTTAACATGAATTAGCATGTTGTTAGCACGATTCTAGCATGAATTAGCATGTTACTAGCATGATTCTAGCATGAATTAGCACAATTCTAGCATGAATTAGCATGTTGTTAGCATGATTCTAGCATGAATTAGCATGTTGTTAGCATGATTCTAGCATGATTTAGCATGTTACTAGCAAGATTCTAGCATGAATTAGCATGCTACTAGCATGATTCTAGCATAAATTAGCATGTTGTTAGCATGCTTCTAGCATGAATTAGCATGTTACTAGCATGATTCTAGCATGAATTAGCATGTTGTTAGCATGATTCTAACATGAATTAGCATGTTACTAGCATGATTTAGCATGTTGTTAGCATGATTCTAGCATGAATTAGCATTTCACTAGCATGATTCTAGCATGAATTAGCATGTTGTTAGCATGATTCTAGCATGAACTAGCATGTTGTTAGCATGATTCTAGCATGAATTAGCATGTTGTTAGCATGATTCTAACATGAATTAGCATGTTACTAGCATGATTCTAGCATGAATTAGCATGTTGTTAGCATGATTCTAGCATGAATTAGCATGTTACTAGCATGATTCTAGCATGAATTAGCATGTTGTTAGCACGATGCTAGCATGAATTAGCATGATACTAGCATGATTCTAGCATGAATTAGCATGTTACTAGCATGAATCTAGCATGAATTAGCATGTTGTTAGCATGATTCTAGCATGGATTAGCATGTTACTAGCATGATTTTAGCATAAATTAGCATGATTCTAGCATGAATTAGCATGTTGTTAGCATGATTCTAGCATGAATTAGCATGATACTAGCATGATTCTAGTATGAATTAGCATGTTACTAGCATGAATCTAGCATGAATTAGCATGTTGTTAGCATGATTCTAGCATGGATTAGCATGTTACTAGCATGATTTTAGCATAAATTAGCATGATTCTAGCATGAATTAGCATGTGACTAGCATGATTCTAGCATGAATTAGCATGTGACTAGCATGATTCTAGCATGAATTAGCATGTAACTAGCATGATTCTAGCATGAATTAGCATGTTGTTAGCATGATGGATAGATAGATAGATAGATAGATAGATAGATAGATAGATAGATAGATAGATAGGTAGAGGTAGATAGATAGATAGATAGATAGATAGAAAGATGTAGATAGATAGATAGATAGATAGATAGATAGATAGATAGATAGATAGATAGATAGATAGATAGATGGTGTATGAGCATGAGTCAAACAAGCCAACCCCCGCCTCTCTACGATGTTCTGATGCTGAGATATAGCTGGTGTCATATCGTTGCTAGGTTAGTCTGTTTTGTTGCTATGGAGTTGATTGACAGCTAAGACTGATGATGTATACAAGCTTCTTGCCAGTATGAACAGTTAAAAACAATCCCCATGTCTCTATCACACTGCAGCATGACAATATCAGTCTGAACCTCTTTAATGGCAGTCTATGGGACAGTTGCTAGGGTGCAGTATCTGGTTGTTAGGGTGTGGCTAGAAAGTTAAAAGGCCATCGGTGATTGGCTGCTGGCTAGACTGAGTTAAATGAGCTCAGCCATTAGTCTGTAGGACAGTTTGATGCAGAGTTATGAGCTCACAAAGTTTGATCCAATGTAAAGTCAATGAGAGTCTTTTGCAATGGAAGTCTATGGGACGGTTTCTAGGGTCCAAAAGTGGTTGCTAGGGCGTGGCCAGAAAGTTTAAAGGTGATCAGTCATTGGCAGATTGATGGTCTGAGTTAAATGAGCCTAGTTAGAAGTCTGTGTGACATTCTGACGCGGAGTTATGAGGTCGCAAAGTTTGATCCAATGTTACGTCTATGGGATTTTTCCGACGGTCCCGGGACGTTTTTCGGAAAACCGAAAGTCGGATCAGTCGGAAAAGATATAGCAACTCGAGTCAGAATAGTTCGGAGGTCTGACCCAAGTTTGATGGTCATAGCTTGAAAGGCCTAGGACGAGATAGAGTTTAATTTTTAGTCTCAGAAGAAGAATAATAATATAGAACTAGATTCTTAAAGTTTGAGAACAAACTTTGAGGCTGGCTTGTGAAAGCCTGACGGTAATAGTTTATTTAAACAGTTTTAAAAAGTATGTAAAGATAGATAGATAGATAGATAGATGGATAGATGGATAGATGGATAGATAGATAGATAGATAGATAGATAGATAGATAGATGTTGTTAGCATGATTCTAGCATGAATTAGCATAATGTTAGCATGATTCTAGCATGAATTAGCATGTTGTTAGCATGATTCTAGCATGAATTAGCATGTTGTTAGCATGATTCTAGCATGATTTAGCATGTTATTAGCATGATTCTAGCATGATTTAGCATGTTATTAGCACGATTCTAGCATGAATTAGCATGTTACTAGCATGATTCTAGCATGAATTAGCATGTTACTAGAATGATTCTAGCATGAATTAGCATGTTACTAGCATGATTCTATTATGAATTAGCATGTTACTAGCACGATTCTAGCATGAATTAGCATGTTACTAGCATGATTCTAGCATGAATTAGCATGTACCTAGCTTGATTTTATCAAGAATTAGCATGTTACTAGCATGATTTTAGCATGAATTAGCACGATTCTAGCATGAATTAGCATGTTGTTAGCATGATTCTAGCAAGAATTAGCATGTTACTAGCATGATTCTAGCATGAATTAGCATGTTGTTAGCATGATTCTAGCATAAATTAGTATGTTACTAGCATGATTCTAGCATGAATTAGCATGTTGTTAGCATGATTCTAGAATGAATTAGCATTTGACTAGCATGATTCTAGCATGAATTAGCATGTGACTAGCATGATTCTAGCTTAAATTAGCATGTTGTCAGCATGATTCTAGCATGAATTAGCATGTTCCTAGCATAATTCTAGCATGAATTAGCATGTTGTTAGCATGATTGTAACATGAATTAGCATGCTACTAGCATGATTCTAGTACGAATTAGCATGTTGTTAGCATGATTCTAACATGATTTAGCATGTAACTAGCATGATTCTAGCATGAATTAGCATGTTTCTAGCATGAATTAGCATGTGACTAGCATGATTCTAGCATAAATTAGCATGTGACTAGCATGATTCTAGCATGAATTAGCATGTAACTAGCATGATTCTAGCATGAATTAGCATGTTGTTAGCATGATGGATAGATAGATAGATAGATAGATAGATAGATAGATAGATAGATAGATAGATAGATAGATAGATAGATAGATAGATAGATAGAAGCAGTTTATAGATAGATAGATAGATAGATAGATAGATAGATAGATAGATAGATAGATAGATAGATAGATTAAAACAGTAGATAGATAGATAGATAGATAGATAGATAGATAGATAGATAGATAGATAGATAGATAGATAGATAGATAGATAGATAGATGGTGTGCGAGCATGAGTCAAACAAGCCAACCCCCGCCTCTCTACGATGTTCTGATGCTGAGATATAGCTGCTGTTATATCGTTGCTAGGTTAGTCTGTTTTGTTGCTATGGAGTTGATTGACAGCTTAGACTGATGATGTATCAAAGCTTCTTGCCAGTATGAACAGTTAAAAACAACCCCCATGTCTCTATCACACTGCAGCATGACAATATCAGTCTGAACCTCTTTAATGGCAGTCTATGGGACAGTTGCTAGGGTGCAGTATCTGGTTGTTAGGGTGTGGCTAGAAAGTTAAAAGGACATCAGTGATTGGCTGCTGGCTAGACTGAGTTAAATGAGCTCAATCATTAGTCTGTAGGACAGTCTGATGCAGAGTTATGAGCTCACAAAGTTTGATCCCATGCAAAGTCAATGAGAGTATTTTGCAATGGAAGTCTATGGGACGGTTTCTAGGGTCCAAAAGTGGTTGCTAGGGCGTGGCCAGAAAGTTTAAAGGTGGTCAGTCATTGGCAGTTTGATAGTCTGAGTTAAATGAGCCCAGTTAGAAGTCTGTGTGACATTCTGATGCGGAGTTATGAGGTCACAAAGTTTGATCCAATGTTACGTCTATGGGATTTTTCCGATGGTCCCGGGACGTTTTTCGGAAAACCGAAAGTCGGATCAGTCGGAAAGGATATAGCAACTCGAGTCAGAATAGTTCGGAGGTCTGACCCGAGTTTGATGGTCATAGCTTGAAAGGCCTAGGACAAGATAGAGTTTAATTTTTAGTCTCAGAAGAAGAATAATATAGAATAACTAGATTCTTAAAGTTTGAGAACAAACTTTGAGGCTGGCTTGTGAAAGCCTGACGGTAATAGTTTATTTAGTTTAAACAGTTTTTAAAAGTATGAAAAGATAGATAGATAGATAGATAGATAGATAGATAGATAGATAGATAGATAGATAGATAGATAGATTAGCATGTTATTACCATGATTTTAACGTGAAATAGCATGTTGTTAGCATGATTCTAGCATGAATTAGCATGTTACTAGCATGATTTTAGCATGAATTAGCATGTTGTTAGCATGATTTTAACATGAATTAGCATGTTGTTAGCACGATTCTAGCATGAATTAGCATGTTACTAGCATGATTCTAGCATGAATTAGCATGTTACTAGCATGATTTTAGCATGAATTAGCACAATTCTAGCATGAATTAGCATGTTGTTAGCATGATTCTAGCATGAATTAGCATGTTGTTAGCATGATTCTAGCATGATTTAGCATGTTACTAGCAAGATTCTAGCATGAATTAGCATGCTACTAGCATGATTCTAGCATAAATTAGCATGTTGTTAGCATGCTTCTAGCATGAATTAGCATGTTACTAGCATGATTCTAGCATGAATTAGCATGTTGTTAGCATGATTCTAACATGAATTAGCATGTTACTAGCATGATTCTAGCATGAATTAGCACGTTATTAGCATGATTCTAGCATGAATTAGCATGTTACTAGCATGATTCTAGCATGAATTAGCATGTTACTAGCACGATTCTAGCATGAATTAGCATGTTACTAGCATGATTCTAGCATGAATTATCATGTTGTTAGCATGATTCTAGCATGAATTAGTATGTTACTAGCATGATTCTAGCATGAATTAGCATGTTACTAGCATGATTCTAGCATGAATTAGCATGTTGTTAGCACGATTCTAGCATGAATTAGCATTTGACTAGCATGATTCTAGCATGAATTAGCATGTGACTAGCATGATTTTAGCATGAATTAGCATGTTGTTAGCATGATTCTAGCATGAATTAGCATGTTACTAGCATGATTCAAGCATGAATTAGCATGTTGTTAGCATGATTCTAAGATGAATTAGCATGCTACTAGCATGATTCTAGCACAAATTAGCATGTTGTTAGCATGATTCTAGTATGAATTAGCATGTGACTGGCATGATTCTAGCATGAATTAGCATGTGACTAGCATGATTCTAGCATGAATTAGCATGTAACTAGCATGATTCTAGCATGAATTAGCATGTTGTTAGCATGATGGATGGATAGAGGTAGATAGATAGATAGATAGATAGATAGATAGATAGATAGATAGATAGATAGTTAGAGATAGATAGATAGATAGATAGATAGATAGATAGATAGATAGATAGATAGATAGATAGATAGATAGAGGTAGATAGGTAGATACACAGATAGATAGATAGATAGATAGATAGATAGATAGATAGATAGATAGATAGATAGATAGATAGATAGATAGATAGTTAGAGATAGATAGATAGATAGATAGATAGATAGATAGATAGATAGATAGATAGATAGATAGATAGATAGATAGATAGATAGATAGATAGATAGAGATAGATAGATAGAGTGCGAGCATGAGTCAAACAAGCCAACCCCCGCCTCTCTACCATGTTCTAATGCTGAGATATAGCTGCTGTTATATCGTTGCTAGGTTAGTCTGTTTTGTTGCTATGGAGTTGATTGACAGCTTAGACTGATGATGTATCAAAGCTTCTTGCCAGTATGAACAGTTAAAAACAACCCCCATGTCTCTATCACACTGCAGCATGACAATATCAGTCTGAACCTCTTTAATGGCAGTCTATGGGACAGTTGCTAGGTTGCAGTATCTGGTTGTTAGGGTGTGGCTGTAAGGTTAAAAGGCCATCAGTGATTGGCTGCTGGCTAGACTGAGTTAAATGAGCTCAATCATTAGTCTGTAGGACAGTCTGATGCAGAGTTATGAGCTCACAAAGTTTGATCCCATGTAAAGTCAATGAGAGTCTTTTGCAATGGAAGTCTATGGGACGGTTTCTAGGGTCCAAAAGTGGTTGCTAGGGCGTGGCCAGAAAGTTTAAAGGTGATCAGTCATTGGCAGTTTGATAGTCTGAGTTAAATGAGCCCAGTTAGAAGTCTGTGTGACATTCTGATGCGGAGTTATGAGGTCACAAAGTTTGATCCAATGTTACGTCTATGGGATTTTTCCGACGGTCCCGGGACGTTTTTCGGGAAACCGAAAGTCGGATCAGTCGGAAAGGATATAGCAACTCGAGTCAGAATAGTTCGGAGGTCTGACCCAAGTTTGATGGTCATAGCTTGAATGGCCTAGGACGAGATAGAGTTTAATTTTTAGTCTCAGAAGAAGAATAATAATACTAGAATTGTACATTTCCTAAAGGAAATGTGAATGGGGTTTGCGTGGCAAATCGATGGGGTACAAAATGGTACTAAACTGGGCAATAGCACTGGAAAGGTAAGAAATGGTCAAATTCATGTGTTTATGTGGTTGCTAGGGTAATGTAAATGGTTGCTAGGGTGTGGCAACGCCTTTGTAATAGGTGAAGACAATAGAGATTTGATCAACCTGCATCAAAAGAACCCAAACCCTGTCTTTCTACGATATTCCTGTGCTAAAATATGGCTTGTTTATGTTGTTATATGGTTGTTAGGGGGCCTAAAGTGGTTGCTAGGGAGTGTCTACAAATTTGTTACGTCACTACTTAATACCGACTTGATAGGCAGAGTAAAATGAGCCCACTCCCAATCTTCTACGACTGTGTAATTTAGATATCAATGTCAGCCATTTTGTGTCCATGTTAAGTCTATGGGGATTTTGGGGGTTACTTTCTTGCCCCTCATGGGGGCAGTGTACCCCCACCCTCTTTGAAAAATCATAGCACACCTCTCCTCAACAGGCCGGTTGATTTGACACCTCACTCATCATTCTAGGGCAAAAAATGCGGCCGGAGTTGCGCGCCGAAGTTTTGAAAAAGTGAACAGTAATAGTAACACTAGAATTGTACATTTCCTAAAGGAAATGTGAATGGGGTTTGCGTGGCAAATCGATGGGGTACAAAATGGTACTAAACTGGGCAAAATAGCACTGGAAAGATAAGAAATGGTGGTTGCTAAGATGTTGCTAGGCGGTTGCTAGGGTGTCCTGAGTGGTTGCTAGGTGGTTGCTAAGGTATTGCTAGGTGGTTGCTAGGGTATTCTAAGTGGTTGCTAAGGCGTTGCTAGGCGGTTGTTAGGGTGTCCTGAGTGGTTGCTAGGTGGTTGCTAAGGTGTTGCTAGGTGGTTGCTAAGGTGTTGCTAGGTGGTTGCTAGGGTGTTCTGAGTGGTTGCTAGACGGTTGCTAGGGTGTCCTGAGTGGTTGCTAGGTGGTTGCTAAGGTGTTGCTAGGTGGTTGCTAGGGTGTCCTAAGTGGTTGCTAGGTGGTTGCTAAGGTGTTGCTAGGCGGTTGCTAGGATGTTCTGAGTGGTTGCTAGGTGGTTGCTAAGGTGTTGCTAGGCGGTTGCTAAGGTGTCCTAAGTGGTTGCTAGGTGGTTGCTAAGGTGTTGCTAGGTGGTTGCTAGGGTATTCTAAGTGGTTGCTAAGGCGTTGCTAGGCGGTTGCTAGGGTGTCCAGAGTGGTCGCTAGGCCCTTACTAAGGCGCTACTAGGCGGTTGCTAGGTGGTTGCTAGGCGGTTGCTAGGGTAATTTGGGTGGTTGCTAGGCAGTTGCTAGGGTACCCTGGGTGGTTACTAGGCAAGCCTCACATACATGCCTGATAAAATATTTATACTTAGTAAGCATTTCTAGCTAGTTACAGTACATGGCTAGTCAATATTAGCATGTAGCTAGTCACTGCTAGCATGAGTAGCATATAGGAAGTTCCGTTTGCTAGCATGAGTCAAATGAGCCAATCCCCAAGTGTCTACGATGTTCTGATGCTGAGATATAGCTGTTGATGAACGGTTGCTAGGGTACTCTGTTTTGTTGCTATGGGCGAGGTTACAGAGTGAACTTGAATGTGGTTGGCTGTCTAAGTCAAATTTACCAACCCCCATGTCTCTATGACACTGCTATGTAAAGATATGCATCTAGACCAGTTACAATGGCAGTCTATGGGACCAGTTTGGGGGCGTGGCTTGTGAGCTTCATTATCATATTGAAAAGCTCATTGGTTGTCTGAGTCAGATGAGCCATCCCCCAAGTCAATAGGACACTGCTAAGCAAAGATATGCATGTAGGCCAGTTATAATGGCAATCTATGAGACCAGTTTGGGGGCGTGGCTTGTGAGCTTCATTATCATATTGAGATGCTCATTGGTTGTCTTAGTCAGATGAGCCAACCCCCAAGTCAATAGGACACTGCTTGGCAAAGATATGCATGTAGACCAATTACAATGGCAGTCTATGGGACCAGTTTGGGGGCGTGGCTTGTGAGCTTCATTATCATATTGAGATGCTCATTGGTTGTCTGAGTCAGATGAGCCATCCCAGAAGTCAATAGGACACTGCTAAGCAAAGATATGCATCCAGCCCTATTATAATAGAAGTCAATGGGATCAGTTTGGGGGCGTGGCTTGTGAGCTTCATTATCATATTGTGATGCTGATTGGTTGCCTGAGTCAAATGAGCCCACCCCCATGTCTCTATGACACTCCTATGTAATGTTATAGATGTGTGACCTTTATAATGGAAGTCAATGGGATGTGCAATGGGACATCCCACTCCATGTTAAGTCAATGGGGCAGTTATTAAGGGTCTTTAAGTGGTTTGGGGGGGCGTGGCTTGTGAGCTTCAAAATCATATTGAGATGCTGATTGGTTGCCTCAGTCAAGTAAGGCAACCCCCAAGTCTGTATGACACTGCTATGTAATGTGATTGACATGCGAGTCAAGAAATGAATGGGAGTCAATGGGCCATGTAAAGTCAATGGGGACCCCTTTGGGACGTCCTAGCACCCCAGGGGTACAACTTATACCCCCTTTTGGGGTATGTTCTCATACAGGCTGCAACCCCCTACAGATGTTGCGAATCCCATATTTCTACGAATTTCACACTTGGCGCTATAACGCTTTAAAGGTCGTCCCATTTCGCGGCGCGTTTAGTGCTCTTCTAGAAAAATGAATGGGAGTCAATGGGGCCAATGTAAGTCAATGGGAGCACTTTGGGACGTCCTAGAGCCCCAGGGGTGCAACCTATACCCCCTTGCGAGGTATGTTCTCACTTAGGCTGCAACCCCCTACAGATGCTGTGAATCCCATATTTCTATGAAATTCACACGCGGCGCTGCGAGTCGTCAAAGTTCGGCTCAATGTTAAGTCTATGGGATTTTTGGGCGGGTTTTTTGGCCCCTGCGGGGCCAAAAAACCCCCCACCCCTTATAAAAGTCATAGCACACCATTCCCGATAAGACCGCACGATTTGACCCCACTTTCAAGGGTCTGGGACGAAAGCTGCGGGACTAGTTACGCGCCGAAAAATAGGACGGAAGAAGGAAGAAGAATAATAAACCAGGCACAATAGTAAGAATGGACTTTGCCTATGGCAAACCCCATTAACTAGAATTGTACATTTCCTAAAGGAAATGTGAATGGGGTTTGCGTGGCAAATCGATGGGGTACAAAATGGTACTAAACTGGGCAATAGCACTGGAAAGGTAAGAAATGGTGGTAGCTAAGATGTTGCTAGGCGGTTGCTAGGGTGTCCTGAGTGGTTGCTAGGTGGTTGCTAGGGTCTTCTGAGTGGTTGCTAAGTGGTTGCTAAGGTGTTGCTAGGCGGTTGCTAGGGTGTTCTGAGTGGTTGCTAGGTGGTTGCTAAGGTGTTGCTAGGTGGTTGCTAAGGTGTCCTAAGTGGTTGCTAGGTGGTTGCTAAGGTGTTGCTAGGCGGTTGCTAGGGTGTTCTGAGTGGTTGCTAGGTGGTTGCTAAGGTGTTGCTAGGTGGTTGCTAGGGTATTCTAAGTGGTTGCTAAGGCGTTGCTAGGCGGTTGCTAGGGTATTCTGAGTGGTTGCTAAGGTGTTGCTAGGCGGTTGCTATGGTGTCCTGAGTGGTTGCTAGGTGGTTGCTAAGGTGTTGCTAGGCGGTTGCTAAGGTGTCCTAAGTGGTTGCTAGGTGGTTGCTAAGGCGTTGCTAGGCGGTTGCTAGGGTGTTCTGAGTGGTTGCTAGGTGGTTGCTAAGGTGTAGCTAGGCGGTTGCTAAGGTGTCCTGAGTGGTTGCTAGGTGGTTGCTAAGGTGTTGCTAGGTGGTTGCTAGGGTATTCTGAGTGGTTGCTAAGGCGTTGCTAGGCGGTTGCTAGGGTGTCCTGAGTGGTCGCTAGGCCCTTACTAAGGCGTTACTAGGCGGTTGCTAGGTGGTTGCTAGGCGGTTGCTAGGGTAATTTGGGTGGTTGCTAGGCAGTTGCTAGGGTACCCTGGGTGGTTACTAGGCAAGCCTCACATACATGCCTGATGAAATATTTATACTTAGTGAGCATTTCTAGCAAGTTACAGTACTTGGCTAGTCAATATTAGCATGTAGCTAGTCACTGCTAGCATGTGTAGCATATAGGAAGTTCCGTTTGCTAGCATGAGTCAAACGAGCCAATCCCCAAGTCTCTACGATGTTCCGATGCTGAGATATAGCTGTTGATGAACGGTTGCTAGGGTACTCTGTTTTGTTGCTATGGGCGAGGTTGCAGAGTGAACTTGAATGTGGTTGGCTGTCCAAGTCAAATGAGCCAACCCCCAAGTCAATAGGACACTGCTAAGCAAAGATATGCATGTAGGCCAGTTATAATGGCAGTCTATGGGACCAGTTTGGGGGCGTGGCTTGTGAACTTCATTATCATATTGAGATGTTCATTGGTCATCTGAGTCAGATGAGCTATCCCCCAAGTCAATAGGACACTGCTAAGCAAAGATATGCATGTAGGCCAGTTATAATGGCAGTCTATGGGACCAGTTTGGGGGCGTGGCTTGTGAGCTTCATTATCATATTGAGATGCTGATTGGTTGTCTGAGTCAGATGAGCCCACCCCCATGTCTCTATGACACTCCTATGTAATGTTATAGATGTGTGACCTTTATAATGGAAGTCAATGGGATCTGCAATGGGACATCCCACCCCATGTTAAGTCAATGGGGCACTTATTAAGGGTCTTTAAGTGGTTTGGGGGGGCGTGGCTTGTGAGCTTCAAAATCATAATGAGATGCTGATTGGTTGCCTTAGTCAAATAAGCCAACCCCCAAGTCTATATGACAGTGCTATGTACTTTGATTGACATATGACATTTATAATGGGAGTCAATGTAATGAATGGGAGTCAATGGGCAATGTAAAGTCAATGGGGACCCTTTTGGGACGTCCTAGCACCCGAGGGGTACAACCTATACCCCCTTTCATGGTATGTTCTCACTTAGGCTGCAACCCCCTACAGATGTTGTGAATCCCATATTTCTATGAAATTCACACTCTGCGCTGTGATTCGTCAAAGTTCGGCTCCATGTAAAGTCAATGGAGACTTTGGGACGTCCTAGCTCCCCAGGGGTACAACATTTACCGCCTTTCGGGGTGTGGGTTGAAGCCTCCTATAACCCTCTCGAGATGTCGCGAATCCCATGTCTCTACGAATTTCACTGTTGGCGCTACGGCGATTTCCGGGAATAGTATCTTACGAGTGTCTAGAAAATGAATGGGAGTCAATGGGCCAATGTAAGTCAATGGGGACCACTTTGGGACGTCCTAGAGCCCCAGGGGTGCAACCTAAAACCCCTTGCGGGGTATGTTCTCACTTAGGCTGCAACCCCCTACAGATGCTGTGAATCCCATATTTCTATGAAATTCACACTCGGCGCTGTGATTCGTCAAAGTTTGGCTCAATGTTAAGTCTATGGGATTTTTGGGGGGGTTTTTTGGCCCCTGCGGGGCCAAAAAACCCCCCACCCCTTATAAAAGTCATAGCACACCATTCCCGATAAGACCGCACGATTTGAGCCCACTTTCAAGGGTCTGGGACGAAAGCTGCGGGACTAGTTACGCGCCGAAAAATAGGACGGAAGAAGGAAGAAGAAGAAGAAGAAGGAAGAAGAATAATAAACCACAATAGTAAGAATGGACTTTGCCTATGGCAAACCCCATTAATTAATAATAATAAGTTTAATAGGATAACAGTAGTCTGGCTTGCTACACAAGCCAGCCTAATAACTAGATAGTAAAGTTTGAGGACAAACTTTATGGTGGCTTGAAAAGCCGAATCTGAAAGTTTGAAGTGGTTTTAAAGTGTAAATAGCATGTTAGTATGATTTTAGCTTGAGGTAACATATTACTAGCATGAATTAGCATGTTAGTAGCATGATTCTTACATGAATTAGCATGTTGTTAGCATGATTCTAGCATGAATTAGCAAGTTACTAGCATGTTTCTAACACGAATTAGCATGTTGTTAGCGTGATTCTAGCATGAATTAGCATGTTACTAGCATGATTCTAGCATGAATTAGCATGCTACTTGGATAATTCTAGCATGAATTAGCATGTTAGTAGCATGATTCTTACATGAATTAGCATGTTAGCATGATTCTAGCATGAATTAGCATGTTACTAGCATGATTCTAGCATGAATTAGCATGTTGTTAGCATAAATCTAGCATAAATTAGCATGTTACTAGTATGATTCTAGCATGAATTAGCATGTTGTTAGCATAATTCTAGCATGAATTAGCATTTTACTAGGCGGTTGCTAGGGTGTTTTAAGTGGTTGCTAAGGTGGTGCCAGGCAGTTGCTAAGGTGGTCTGACTAGTTGCTAGGTGGTTGCTAAGGTGTTGCTAGACGGTTGCTAGGGTGTTTTGAGTGGTTGCTAGGTGGTTGCTAAGGTGGTGCTAGGCAGTTGCTAAGGTGTTCTGACTAGTTGCTTAGTGGTTACTAAGGTGTTGCAAGGTGGTCGCTAGGGTATTCTGAGTGGTTGCTAGGTTGTTGCTAAGGTGTTGCTAGGCGGTTGCTAGGGTGTTCTGAGTGGTTGCTAAGGTGTTGCTAGGTGGTTGCTAAGGTATCCTAAGTGGTTGCTTGGTGGTTGCTAAGGTGTTGCTAGGTGGTTGCTAAGGTGTTGCTAGACGGTTGCTAGGGTGTTTTGAGTGGTTGCTAGGTGGTTGCTAAGGTGGTGCTAGGCAGTTGCTAAGGTGTTCTGACTAGTTGCTTAGTGGTTACTAAGGTGTTGCAAGGTGGTCGCTAGGGTATTCTGAGTGGTTGCTAGGTTGTTGCTAAGGTGTTGCTAGGCGGTTGCTAGGGTGTTCTGAGTGGTTGCTAAGGTGTTGCTAGGTGGTTGCTAAGGTATCCTCAGTGGTTGCTTGGTGGTTGCTAAGGTGTTGCTAGGTGGTTGCTAAGGTGTTGCTAGGCGGTTGCTAGGGTGTCCTAAGTGGTTGCTAGATGGTTGCTAAGGTCTTGCTAGGCGGTTGCTAGGGTGTTCTGAGTGGTTGCTAGGTGGTTGCTAAGGTGTTGCTAGGTGGTTGCAAAGGTGTCCTAAGTGGTTGCTAGGTGGTTGCTAAGGTGTTGCTAGGTGGATGCTAAGGTGTTGCTAGGCGGTTGCTAGGGTGTCCTAAGTGGTTGCTAGGTGGTTGCTAAGGTGTTGCTAGGCGGTTGCTAGGGTATTCTGAGTGGTTGCTAAGGCGTTGCTAGGTGGTTGCTAGGGTGTCCTGAGTGGTTGCTAGGTGGTTGCTAAGGTGTTGCTAGGTGGTTGCTAGGGTGTCCTGAGTGGTTGCTAGGTGGTTGCTAAGGCGTTGCTAAGCAGTTGCTAGGGTGTTCTGAGTGGTTGCTAGGTGGTTGCTAAGGTGTTGCTAGGTGGTTGCTAAGGTGTCCTAAGTGGTTGCTAGGTGGTTGCTAAGGTGTTGCTAGGTGGTTGCTAAGGTGTTGCTAGGCGGTTGCTAGGGTGTCCTAAGTGGTTCCTAGGTGGTTGCTAAGGTGTTGCTAGGCGGTTGCTAAGGTGTCCCAAGTGGTTGCTAGGTGGTTGCTAAGGTGTTGCTAGGTGGTTGCTAAGGTATTCTGAGTGGTTGCTAAGGCGTTGCTAGGCGGTTGCTAGGGT
This sequence comes from Danio rerio, assembly GCF_049306965.1. Classification (NCBI taxonomy): domain Eukaryota; kingdom Metazoa; phylum Chordata; class Actinopteri; order Cypriniformes; family Danionidae; genus Danio; species Danio rerio. Next base: position 32,998,968 of record NC_133189.1, read on the forward strand.
GTCCTTAGTGGTCGCTAGGCCCTTACTAAGGCATTACTAGGCCGTTGCTAGGCGGTTGCTAGGGTAGTTTGGGTGGTTGCTAGGCAGTTGCTAGGGTACCCTGGTTGGTTACTAGGCAAGCCTCACATACATGCTTGATAAAACATTTATACTTAGTAAGCATTTCTAGCAAGTTACAGTACTTGGCTAGTCAATATTAGCATGTAGCTAGTCACTGCTAGCATGTGTAGCATATAGGAAGTTCCGTATGCTAGCATGAGTCAAACGAGCCAATCTCCAAGTCTCTACGATGTTCTGATGCTGAGATATAGCTGTTGATGAATGGTTGCTAGGGTACTCTGTTTTGTTGCTATGGGCGAGGTTACAGAGTGAACTTGAATGTGGTTGGTTGTCTTAGTCAAATGAACCAACCCCCTTGTCTCTATGACACTGCTATGCAAAGATATGCATCTTGGCCTATTTTAATGAAAGTCTATGGAATCAATTTGGGGGCGTGGCTTGTGAGCTTTATTATCATATTGAGATGCTCATTGGTTGTCTGAGTCAGATGAGCCATCCCCCAAGTCAATAGGACACTGCTATGCAAAGATATGCATGTAGGCCAGTTATTAACATGAGTCTAGTATGAATTAGCATGTTACTAGCATGATTCTAGTTCAAATTAGCATGTCATTAGCATGTTTCCAGTATGAGTTAGCATGTCATTAGCATGATTAGCATATGAGTAGTATGTTGCTAGCATGATTGGCATGTCATTAGTATGTTAGATTTATAAGCATTTGATAGCACAGCTAATTACATTCTATAGGACAGTTGCTAGGGTGCAGTATGTGGTAGTTAGGGGTGTGGCTAGAAAGTTAAAAGGCCATCAGTGATTGGCTGCTGGCTAGACTGAGTTAAATGAGCTCAGCCATTAGTCTCTATGACAGTCTGATGCTGAGTTATGAGCTCACAAAGTTTGATCCCATGTTAAGTCAATGAGAGTCTTTTGTAATGGAAGTCTATGGGACAGTTGCTAGGGTGCAGTATGTGGTAGTTAGGGGTGTGGCTAGAAAGTTAAAAGCTCATCAGTTATTGGCAGTTTGGTAGTCTGAGTTAAATGAGCTCAGCCATTAGTCTGTATGACAGTCTGATGCAGAGTTATGAGCTCACAAAGTTTGATCCCATGTTAAGTCAATGAGAGTCTTTTGAATGGAAGTCTACGGGACAGTTGCTAGGGTGCCATAAGTGGTTGCTAGGGAGTGGCTAGTAAGTCTAAAGGCCATCAGTGATTGGCTACTGACTAGACTGAGTTGAATGAGGCCTGACTCTAGTCTGTAGGACAGTCTGATGCAGAGTTATGAGCTCACAAAGGTTGACTCAATGTTAAGTCAATGGCAGTCTTTTACAATGGAAGTCTATGGGACAGTTGCTAGGGTGCCAAAAGTCGTTGCTAGGGAGTGGCTAGTAAGTTTAAAGGTCATCAGTTATTGGCTGCTGGCTAGACTGAGTTAAATGAGCCCAGTTAGAAGTCTGTAGGACAGTCTGATGCAGAGTTATGAGGTGACAAAGTTTGACCCAATGTTAAGTCAATGGGAATTTTGGGAATTTTCCGGGTCGTTTTTCGGAAAACCGAAAGTCGGATCAGTCGGAAAAGATATAGCAACCCGAGTCAGACCAGTTTGAAGGTTTGACGAAAGTTTGAGGTATGAAGCTTGAAAGGGTTAGGAGGAGATAGACTTTAAAATTAGTCTCAGAAGAAAGAAGAAGAAGAAGCAGAACTAGATTCTTAAAGTTTGAGAACAAACTTTGAGGCTGGCTTGTGAAAGCCTGACGGTAATAGTTTATTTAAACAGTTTTAAAAAGTATGAAAAGATAGATAGATAGATAGATAGATAGATAGATAGATAGATTAGCATATTATTAGCATGATTCTAGCGTGAAATAGCATGTTGTTAGCATGATTCTAGCATGAATTAGCATTTTACTAGCATGATTTTAGCATGAATTAGCATGTTGTTAGCATGAATTAGCATGATTATAGCATGAATTAGCATGTTGTTCGCATGATTCTAGCATGAATTAGCATTTGACTAGCATGATTCTAGCATGAATTAGCATTTGACTAGCATGATTCTAGCATGAATTAGCATGTAGTTAGCATGATTCTAGCATGAATTAGCATGTACCTAGCATGATTTTAACATGAATTAGCATGTTACTAGCATGATTTTAGCATGAATTAGCACGATTCTAGCATGAATTAGCATGTTGTTAGCATGATTCTAGCATGAATTAGCATGTTACTAGCATGATTCTAGCATGAATTAGCATGTTGTTAACATGATTCTAGCATGAATTAGTATGTTACTAGCATGATTCTAGCATGAATTAGCATGTTACTAGCATGATTCTAGCATGAATTAGCATGTTGTTAGCATGATTCTAGCATGAATTGTCATGTGACTAGCATGATTCTAGCATGAATTAGCATGTTGTTAGCATGATTCTAGCATGAATTAGCATGTGACTAGCATGATTCAAGCATGAATTAGCATGTGACTAGCATGATTCTAGCATGAATTAGCATGTAACTAGCATGATGAGAGCATGAATTAGCATGTTGTTAGCATGATGGATAGACAGATAGATAGATAGATAGATAGATAGATAGATAGATAGATAGATAGATAGATAGATAGATAGATAGAGGTAGATAGAGAGAGAGAGAGAGAGATGGATGGATGGATGGATGGATGGATGGATGGATGGATGGATGGATGGATGGATGGATGGATGGATGGATAGATAGATAGATAGATAGATAGATAGATAGATAGATAGATAGATAGATAGATAGATAGATGTAGATAGATAGATAGATAGATAGATAGATAGATAGAGGTAGATAGATAGAGGTAGATAGATAGATAGATAGATAGATAGATAGATAGATAGATAGATAGATAGATAGATAGATAGATAGATAGAGAGTGTGCGAGCATGAGTCAAACAAGCTAACCCCCGCCTCTCTACGATGTTCTGATGCTGAGATATAGCTGGTGTTATATCGTTGCTAGGTTAGTCTGTTTTGTTGCTATGGAGTTGATTGACAACTTAGACTGATGATGTATCAAAGCTTCTTGCCAGTATGAACAGTTAAAAACAACCCCCATGTCTCTTTCACACTGCAGCATGACAATATCAGTCTGAACCTCTTTAATGGCAGTCTATGGGACAGTTGCTAGGGCGCAGTATCTGGTTGTTAGGGCGTGGCTAGAAAGTTTAAAGGCCATCAGTGATTGGCTGCTGGCTAGACTGAGTTAAATGAGCTCAGCCATTAGTCTGTAGGACAGTTTGATGCAGAGTTATGAGCTCACAAAGTTTGATCCAATGTAAAGTCAATGAGAGTCTTTTGCAATGGAAGTCTATGGGACGGTTTCTAGGGTCCAAAAGTGGTTGCTAGGGCGTGGCCAGAAAATTTAAAGGTGATCAGTCATTGGCAGTTTGATAGTCTGAGTTAAAAGAGCCCAGTTAGAAGTCTGTGTGACATTCTGATGCGGAGTTATGAGGTCACAAAGTTTGATCCAATGTTACGTCTATGGGATTTTTTCGACGGTCCCGGGACGTTTTTCGGAAAACCGAAAGTCGGATCAGTCGGAAAAGATATAGCAACTCGAGTCAGAATAGTTCGGAGGTCTGACCCGAGTTTGATGGTCATAGCTTGAAAGGCCTAGGACGAGATAGAGTTTAATTTTTAGTCTCAGAAGAAGAATAATAATAATATTAAGTTTAATAGGATAACAGTAGTCTGGCTTGCTACACAAGCCAGCCTAATAATAATAAGTTTAAGTGAGATAACAGTATGTTGGCTTTTCAAGCCACCATAACTAGACAGTAAAGTTCGTCGAGACAAACTTTGAGGCTGGCTTGACAAAGCCTGTTGGTAATAGTTTATTTAGTTTAAAAACAGTTTGAAAAAGTATAAGTAGCATGTTATTAACATGATTCTAGCATAGATTAGCATGTTATTAGCATGAATTAGCATCTTATTAGTACGATTCTAGCATGGATTAGCATGTTATTAGCATGAATTAGCATGATTCTAGCACGATTTAGCATGTTACTACCATGATTCTAGCATGAATTAGCATGTTATTAGCATGATTCTAGCATAAATTAGCATGTTATTAGCAAGATTCTAGTATGAACTAGCATGTCACTAGCATGATTCTAGTATGAATTAGCATGTCACTAGCATGAGTCTAGTATGAATTAGCATGTTACTAGCATGATTCTAGAATAAATTAGCATGTTATTAGCATGATTCTAGCATGAATTAGCATGTTATTAGCATGATTCTAGTATGAATTAGCATGTCACTAGCATGAGTCTAGTATGAATTAGCATGTTACTAGCATGATTCTAGTATAAATTAGCATGTTATTAGCATGATTCTAGCATGAATAAGCATGTTACTAGCATGATTCTAGCATGAATTAGCATGTTACTAGCATGATTCTAGTATGAATTAGCATGATTCTAGTATGAATTAGCATGTTATTAGCATGATTCTAGTATGAGTTAGCATGGTATTAGCATGATTCTAGCATGAGTTAGCATGTTACTAGCTTGATTCTAGCATAAATTAGCATGTTACTAGCATGATTCTAGGATGAACTAGCAAGTTACTAGCATGATTCCAGTATGAATTAGCATGTTATTAGCATGATTCTAGCATGAATTAGCATGTTACTAGCATGATTCCAGTAAGAATTAGCATGTTAATAGCATGAGTCTAGTATGAATTAGCATGTCATTAGGTTGATTCTAGTATGAATTAGCATGTTATTAGCATGATTCTAGCATGAATTAGCATGTTACTAGCATGATTCCAGTATGAATTAGCATGTTATTAGCATGATTCTAGCATGAATTAGCATGTTTCTAGCATGATTCCAGTATGAATTAGCATGTTACTAGCATGATTCTAGCATGAATTAGCATGTTACTAGCACGATTTTAGCATGAATTAGCATGATTCTAGCATGAAGTTAGCATGTTGTTAGTATGATTCTAGCATGAATTAGCATGTTGTTAGCATGATTCTAGCACGAATTAGCATGTGCTAAGGTGTTGCTAGGTGGTTGCTAAGGTGTTGCTAGACGGTTGCTAGGGTGTCCTAAGTGGTTGCTAGGTGGTTGCTAAGGTGTTGCTAGGCGGTTGCTAGGGTGTTCTGAGTGGTTGCTAGGTGGTTGCTAAGGTGTTGCTGGGTGGTTACTAAGGTGTCCTAAGTGGTTGCTAGATGGTTGCTAGGGTATTCTGAGTGGTTGCTAAGGCGTTGCTAGGTGGTTGCTAGGGTGTCCTGAGTGGTTGCTAGGTGGTTGCTAAGATGTTGCTAGGTGGTTGCTAAGGCGTTGCTAGGCAGTTGCTAGGGTGTTATGAGTGGTTGCTAGGTGGTTGCTAAGGTGTTGCTAGGCGGTTGCTAAGGTGTCCCAAGTGGTTGCTAGGTGGTTGCTAGGGTGTTGCTAGGTGGTTGCTAAGGTATTCTGAGTGGTTGCTAAGGCGTTGCTAGGCGGTTGCTAGGGTGTCCTGAGTGGTCGCTAGGCCCTTACTAAGGCATTACTAGGCGTTGCTAGGTGGTTGCTAGGCGGTTGCTAGGGTAATTTGGGTGGTTGCTAGGCAGTTGCTAGGGTACCCTGGTTGGTTACTAGGCAAGCCTCACATACATGCTTGATAAAACATTTATACTTAGTAAGCATTTCTAGCAAGTTACAGTACTTGGCTAGTCAATATTAGCATGTAGCTAATCACTGCTAGCATGTGCAGCATTTAGGAAGTTCCGTTTGCTAGCATGAGTCAAACGAGCCAATCTCCAAGTCTCTACGATGTTCTGATGCTGAGATATAGCTGTTGATGAATGGTTGCTAGGGTACTCTGTTTTGTTGCTATGGGCGAGGTTACAGAGTGCACTTGAATGTGGTTGGCTGTCTAAGTCAAATGAACCAACCCCCATGTCTCTGTGACACTGCTATGCAAAGATATGCATCTTGGCCTATTTTAATGAAAGTCTATGGAATCAATTTGGGGGCGTGGCTTGTGAGCTTCATTATCATATTGAGATGCTCATTGGTTGTCTGAGTCAGATGAGCCATCCCCCAAGTCAATAGGACACTGCTAAGCAAAGATATGCATGTAGGCCAGTTATTAACATGAGTCTAGTATGAATTAGCATGTTACTAGCATGATTCTTGTACAAATTAGCATGTCATTAGCATGTTTCCAGTATGAGTTAGCATGTCATTAGCATGATTAGCATATGAGTAGCATGTTGCTAGCATGATTGGCATGTCATTAGTATGTTAGATTTATAAGCATTTGACAGCACAGCTAATTACAGTCTATAGGACAGTTGCTAGGGTGCAGTATGTGGTAGTTAGGGGTGTGGCTAGAAAGTTAAAAGCTCATCAGTTATTGGTAGTTTGGTAGTCTGAGTTAAATGAGCTCAGCCATTAGTCTCTATGACAGTCTGATGCAGAGTTATGAGCTCACAAAGTTTGATCCCATGTTAAGTCAATGAGAGTCTTTTGTAATGGAAGTCTACGGGACAGTTGCTAGGGTGCAGTATGTGGTAGTTAGGGGTGTGGCTAGAAAGTTAAAAGCTCATCAGTTATTGGCAGTTTGGTATTCGGAGTTAAATGAGCTCAGCCATTAGTCTGTAAGACAGTCTGATTCAGAGTTATGAGCTCACAAAGTTTGATCCCATGTTAAGTCAATGAGAGTCTATTGAATTGAAGTCTATGGGACAGTTACTAGGGTCCAAAAGTGGTTGCTAGGGCGTGGCTAGAAAGTTTAAAGGTGATCAGTCATTGGCAGTTTGATAGTCTGAGTTAAATGAGCCCAGTTAGAAGTCTGTGCAACAGTCTGACGCAGAGTTATGAGGTCACAAAGTTTGATCCAATGTTAAGTCTATGGGATTTTTCCGACAGTCCCGGGACGTTTTTCGGAAAACCGAAAGTCGGATCAGTCGGAAAAGATATAGCATAAAGAGTCAGACCAGTTTGGAGGTCTGGTGTGAGTTTGGTGGTAATAGTTTGAAAGTTCAAGGAGCAGATAGATTTTGAATTTTAGTCTCAGAAGAAGAATAATAAATAAAAATAATAATAATAAGTTTAAATAGCATAACAATAGGTTGGCTTTGACAAGCCAGCCTAATTAACTAGACAGTAAAGTTCGTCGAGACAAACTTTGAGGCTGGCTTGACAAAGCCTGTTGGTAATAGTTTATTTAGTTTAAAAACAGTTTGAAAAAGTATAAGTAGCATGTTATTAGCATGATTCTAGCATAGATTAGCATGTTATTAGCATGAATTAGCATCTTATTAGTACGATTCTAGCATGGATTAGCATGTTATTAGCATGAATTAGCATGATTCTAGCACGATTTAGCATGTTACTAGCATAATTCTAGCATGAATTAGTGTGTTATTAGCATGATTGTAGTAAAATTAGCATGTTACTACCATGATTCTAGCATGAATTAGCATGTTATTAGCATGATTCTAGCATGAATTAGCATGTTATTAGCAAGATTCTAGTATGAACTAGCATGTCACTAGCATGATTCTAGTATGAATTAGCATGTCACTAGCATGAGTCTAGTATGAATTAGCATGTTACTAGCATGATTCTAGTATAAATTAGCATGTTATTAGCATGATTCTAGCATGAATTAGCATGTTATTAGCATGATTCTAGTATGAATTAGCATGTCACTAGCATGAGTCTAGTATGAATTAGCATGTTACTAGCATGATTCTAATCTAAATTAGCATGTTATTAGCATGATTCTAGCATGAATAAGCATGTTACTAGCATGATTCTAGCATGAATTAGCATGTTACTAGCATGATTCTAGTATGAATTAGCATGATTCTAGTGTGAATTAGCATGTTATTAGCATGATTCTAGTATGAGTTAGCATGTTATTAGCATGATTCTAGCATGAGTTAGCATGTTACTAGCATGATTCTAGCATAAATTAGCATGTTACTAGCATGATTCTAGGATGAACTAGCATGTTACTAGCATGATTCCAGTATGAATTAGCATGTTATTAGCATGATTCTAGCATGAATTAGCATGTTACTAGCATGATTCCAGTATGAATTAGCATGTTACTAGCATGAGTCTAGTATGAAATAGCATGTCATTAGGTTGATTCTAGTATGAATTAGCATGTTATTAGCATGATTCTAGCATGAATTAGCATGTTACTAGCATGATTCCAGTATGAATTAGCATGTTATTAGCATGATTCTAGCATGAATTAGCATGTTACTAGCATGATTCCAGTATGAATTAGCATGTTACTAGCACGATTTTAGCATGAATTAGCATGATTCTAGCATGAAGTTAGCATGTTGTTAGCATGATTCTAGCATGAATTAGCATGTTGTTAGCATGATTCTAGCACGAATTAGCAGGTGCTAAGGTGTTGCTAGGTGGTTGCTAAGGTGTTGATAGATTGTTGCTAGGGTGTCCTACGTGGTTGCTAGGTGGTTGCTAAGGTGTTGCTAGGCGGTTGCTAGGGTGTTTTGAGTGGTTGCTAGGTGGTTGCTAAGGTGTTGCTAGGTGGTTGCTAAGGTGTCCTAAGTGGTTGCTAGATGGTTGCTAGGGTATTCTGAGTGGTTGCTAAGGCGTTGCTAGGTGGTTGCTAGGGTGTTCTGAGTGGTTGCTAGGTGGTTGCTAAGGTATTGCTAGGTGGTTGCTAGGGTGTCCTGAGTGGTTGCTAGGTGGTTGCTAAGGCGTTGCTAGGCAGTTGCTAGGGTGTTCTGAGTGGTTGCTAGGTGGTTGCTAAGGTGTTGCTAGGCGGTTGCTAAGGTGTCCCAAGTGGTTGCTAGGTGGTTGCTAAGGTGTTGCTAGGTGGTTGCTAAGGTATTCTGAGTGGTTGCTAAGGCGTTGCTAGGCGGTTGCTAGGGTGTCCTGAGTGGTCGCTAGGCCCTTACTAAGGCATTACTAGGCCGTTGCTAGGTGGTTGCTAGGCGGTTGCTAGGGTAATTTGGGTGGTTGCTAGGCAGTTGCTAGGGTACCCTGGTTGGTTACTAGGCAAGCCTCACATACATGCTTGATAAAACATTTATACTTAGTAAGCATTTCTAGCAAGTTACAGTACTTGGCTAGTCAATATTAGCATGTAGCTAATCACTGCTAGCATGTGTAGCATTTAGGAAGTTCTGTTTGCTAGCATGAGTCAAACGAGCCAATCTCCAAGTCTCTACGATGTTCTGATGCTGAGATATAGCTGTTGATGAATGGTTGCTAGGGTACTCTGTTTTGTTGCTATGGGCGAGGTTACAGAGTGCACTTGAATGTGGTTGGCTGTCTAAGTCAAATAAACCAACCCCCATGTCTCTATGACACTGCTATGCAAAGATATGCATCTTGGCCTATTTTAATGGAAGTCTATGGAATCAATTTGGGGGCGTGGCTTGTGAGCTTCATTATCATATTGAGATGCTCATTGGTTGTCTGAGTCAGATGAGCCATCCCCCAAGTCAATAGGACACTGCTAAGCAAAGATATGCATGTAGGCCAGTTATTACCATGAGTCTAGTATGAATTAGCATGTTACTAGCATGATTCTTGTACAAATTAGCATGTCATTAGCATGTTTCCAGTATGAGTTAGCATGTCATTAGCATGATTAGCATATAAGTAGCATGTTGCTAGCATTATTGGCATGTCATTAGTATGTTAGAATTATAAGCATTTGAAAGCACAGCTAATTACAGTCTATAGGACAGTTGCTAGGGTGCAGTATGTGGTAGTTAGGGGTGTGGCTAGAAAGTTAAAAGGCCATCAGTGATTGGCTGCTGGCTAGACTGAGTTAAATGAGCCCAGCCATTAGTCTCTATGACAGTCTGATGCAGAGTTATGAGCTCACAAAGTTTGATCCCATGTTAAGTCAATGAGAGTCTTTTGTAATGGAAGTCTACGGGACAGTTGCTAGGGTGCAGTATGTGGTAGTTAGGGGTGTGGCTAGAAAGTTAAAAGCTCATCAGTTATTGGCAGTTTGGTAGTCTGAGTTAAATGAGCTCAGCCATTAGTCTCTATGACAGTCTGATGCAGAGTTATGAGCTCACAAAGTTTGATCCCATGTAAAGTCAATGAGAGTCTTTTGTAATGGAAGTCTACGAGACAGTTGCTAGGGTGCAGTATGTGGTAGTTAGGGGTGTGGCTAGAAAGTTAAAAGCTCATCAGTTATTGGCAGTTTGGTAGTCTGAGTTAAATGAGCTCAGCCATTAGTCTGTGGGACAGTCTGATGCAGAGTTATGAGCTCACAAAGTTTGATCCCATGTTAAGTCAATGAGAGTCTTTTGAATGGAAGTCTATGGGACAGTTTCTAGGGTCCAAAAGTGGTTGCTAGGGCGTGGCTAGAAAGTTTAAAGGTGATCAGTCATTGACAGTTTGATAGTCTGAGTTAAATGAGCCCAGTTAGAGTTCTGTGCGACAGTCTGACGCAGAGTTACGAGGTCACAAAGTTTGGTCCAATGTTAAGTCTATGGGATTTTTCCGACAGTCCCGGGACGTTTTTTGGAAAACCGAAAGTCCAATCAGTCTGAGGAGATATAGCATACCGAGTCAGAATAGTTTGGAGGTCTGGTGTGAGTTTGGTGGTAATAGTTCGAAAGTTCAAGGAGGAGATAGATTTTGATTTTTAGAGTCAGAAGAAGAATAATAACTAGACAGTAAAGTTCGTCGAGACAAACTTTGAGGCTGGCTTGACAAAGCCTGTTGGTAATAGTTTGTTTAGTTTAAAAACAGTTTGAAAAAGTATAAGTAGCATGTTATTAGCATGATTCTAGCATGCATTAGCATGTTTCTAGCATGGATTAGCATGTTATTAGCATGAGTGTAGTACAAATTAGCATTTTATTAGCATGAATCTAGTATAAATTAGCATGTTTGAAAAAGTTTTTTCAAAGTTTGAAAAAGTATAAGTAGCATGTTATTAGCATGATTCTAGCATGCATTAGCATGATTCTAGCATGGATTATTATGTTATTAGCATGAGTGTAGTATAAATTAGCATTTTATTAGCATGATTCTAGTATAAATTAGCATGTTATTAGCATGCTTCTAGCATAAATTAGCATGTTACTAGCATGATTCTAGAATAAATTAGCATGTCACTAGCATGATTCTAGTATGAATTAGCATACTGCTAGCATGATTCTAGTATGAATTAGCAGGTTATTAGCATGATTTTAGCATGAATTAGCATGATTCTAGTATGAATTAGCATGTTACTAGAATGATTCTAGCATGAATTAGCATGTTACTCGCATGATTCTAGCATGAATTAGCATGTTATTAGCATGATTATAGTATGAATTAGCATGTTACTAGCATGATTCTAGCGTGAATTAGCATGTTATTAGCATGATTCTGACATTCATTAGCATGTTACTAGCATGATTCTAGTATGAATTAGCATGTTATTAGCATGATTCTAGTATGAATTAGCATGTTACTAGCATGATTCTAGTATGAATTAGCATGTCACATAGCATGCTTAGGTGGTTGCTAGGGTATTCTGAGTGGTTGCTAAGTCGTTGCTAGGCAGTTGCTAGGGTGTCCTGAGTGGTTGCTAGGTGGTTGCTAAGATGTTGCTAGGCGGTTGCTAGGCTGTTGCTAGGTGGTTGCTATGGTGTTCTGAGTGGTTGCTAGGTGGTTGCTAAGGCATTGCTAGGCGGTTGCAAGGGTGTTCTGAGTGGTTGCTAAGATGTTGCTAGGTGGTTGCTAGGGTGTTCTGAGTGGTTGCTAAGGTGTTGCTAGGCGGTTGCTAGGGTGTTCTAAGTGGTTGCTAGGTTGTTGCTAAGGTGTTGCTAGGTGGTTGCTAGGGTGTTCTGAGTGGTTGCTAGGTGGTTGCTAAGGTGTTGCTAGGTGGTTGCTAAGGAGTCCTAAGTGGTTGCTAAGCGGTTGCTAAGGTGTTGCTAGGTGGTTGCTAGGGTATTCTGAGTGGTTGCTAAGGCGTTGCTAGGCGGTTGCTAGGGTGTCCTGAGTGGTTGCTAGGTGGTTGCTAAGGTGTTGCTAGGTGGTTGCTAGGGTGTCCTGAGTGGTTGCTTGGTGGTTGCTAAGGCGTTGCTAGGCAGTTGCTAGGGTGTTCTGACTGGTTGCTAGGTGGTTGCTAAGGTGTTGCTAGGCGGTTGCTAAGGTGTCCCAAGTGGTTGCTGGGTGGTTGCTAAGGTGTTGCTAGGTGGTTGCTAGGGTATTCTGAGTGGTTGCTAAGGCGTTGCTAGGCGGTTGCTAGGGTGTCCTGAGTGGTCGCTAGGCCCTTACTAAGGCATTACTAGGCCGTTGCTAGGTGGTTGCTAGGCGGTTGCTAGGGTAATTTGGGTGGTTGCTAGGCAGTTGCTAGGGTACCCTGGTTGGTTACTAGGCAAGCCTCACATACATGCCTGATAAAACATTTATACTTAGTAAGCATTTCTAGCAAGTTACAGTACTTGGCTAGTCAATATTAGCATGTAGCTAATCACTGCTAGCATGTGTAGCATATAGGAAGTTCCGTTTGCTAGCATGAGTCAAACGAGCCAATCTCCAAGTCTCTACGATGTTCCGATGCTGAGATATAGCTGTTGATGAATGGTTGCTAGGGTACTCTGTTTTGTTGCTATGGGCGAGGTTACAGAGTGCACTTGATTGTGGTTTGCTGTCTAAGTCAAATGAACCAACCCCCATGTCTCTATGACACTGCTATGCAAAGATATGCATCTTGGCCTATTTTAATGGAAGTCTATGGAATCAATTTGGGGGCGTGGCTTGTGAGCTTCATTATCATATTGAGATGCTCATTGGTTGTCTGAGTCAGATGAGCCATCCCCCAAGTCAATAGGACACTGCTAAGCAAAGATATGCATGTAGGCCAGTTATTAACATGAGTCTAGTATGAATTAGCATGTTACTAGCATGATTCTTGAACAAATTAGCATGTCATTAGCATGTTTCCAGTATGAGTTAGCATGTCATTAGCATGATTAGCATATGAGTAGCATGTTGCTAGCATGATTGGCATGTCATTAGTATGTTAGAATTATAAGCATTTGATAGCACAGCTAATTACAGTCTATAGGCCAGTTGCTAGGGTGCAGTATGTGGTAGTTAGGGGTGTGGCTAGAAAGTTAAAAGCTCATCAGTTATTGGTAGTTTGGTAGTCTGAGTTAAATGAGCTCAGCCATTAGTCTGTAGGACAGTCTGATGCAGAGTTATGAGCTCACAAAGTTTGATCCCATGTTAAGTCAATGAGAGTCTTTTGTAATGGAAGTCTACGGGACAGTTGCTAGGGTGCAGTATGTGGTAGTTAGGGGTGTGGCTAGAAAGTTAAAAGCTCATCAGTTATTGGCAGATTGGTAGTTGGAGTTAAATGAGCTCAGCCATTAGTCTGTAGGACAGTCTGATGCAGAGTTATGAGCTCACAAAGTTTGATCCCATGTTAAGTCAATGAGAGTCTTTTGAATTGAAGTCTATGGGACAGTTTCTAGGGTCCAAAATTGGTTGCTAGGGCGTGGCTAGAAAGTTTAAAGGTGATCAGTCATTGGCAGTTTGATAGTCTGAGTTAAATGAGCTCAGTTAGAGTTCTGTGCGACAGTCTGACGCAGAGTTACGAGGTAACAAAGTTTGGTCCAATGTTAAGTCTATGGGATTTTTCCGACAGTCCCGGGACGTTTTTCGGAAAACCGAAAGTTGGATCAGTCCGAGGAGATATGGCATACCGAGTCAGACCAGTTTGGAGGTCTGGTGTGAGTTTGGTGGTCATAGCTTGAAAGTTCAAGGAGTAGATAGAGTTTGAATTTTAGTCTCAGAAGAAGAATAATAATAAAATTAATAATAATAATAAGTTTAAATAGTAGAACAGTAGTCTGGCTTTGACAAGCCAGCCTAATAACTAGACAGTAAAGTTCGTCGAGACAAACTTTGAGGCTGGCTTGACAAAGCCTGTTGGTAATAGTTTATTTAGTTTAAAAATAGTTTGAAAAAGTATAAGTAGCATGTTATTAGCATGATTCTAGCATGAATTAGCATGATTCTAGCATGTATTAGCATGTTATTAGCATGAGTGTAGTACAAATTAGCATGTTATTAGCATGATTCTAGTATGAATTAGCATGTTATTAGCATGATTCTAGCATGAATAAGCATGTTACTAGCATGATTCTAGAATAAATTAGCATGTCACTAGCATGATTCTAGTATGAATTAGCATGCTACTAGCATAATTCTAGCATGAATTAGCATGTTACTAGTATGATTCTAGCATGAATTAGCATGTTATTAGCATGATTATAGTATGAATTAACATGTTACAAGCATGATTCTAGTATGAATTAGCCTGTTACTAGCATGATTCTAGTATGAATTAGCATGTTATTAGCATGATTCTAGTATGAATTAGCATGTTACTAGCATGATTCTAGTAAAATTTAGCATGTTACTAGCATGATTCTAGCTTGAATTAACATGTTACTAGCATGATTCTAGCATGAATTAGCATGTTATTAGCAAGATTCTATTATAAATTAGCATGTTATGAGCATGATTGTAGTATGAATTAGCATGTTACTAGAATGATTCTAGTATGAATTAGCATGTCACATAGCATAATTAGGTGGTTGCTAGGGTATTCTGATTGGTTACTAAGTCGTTGCTAGGCAGTTGCTGGGGTGTCCTGAGTGGTTGCTAGGTGGTTGCTAAGGTGTTGCTAGGCGGTTGCTAGGGTGTTCTGAGTGGTTGCTAGGTGGTTGCTAAGGTGTTGCTAGGTGGTTGCTAAGGTGTCCTAAGTGGTTGCTAAGTAGTTGCCAGGGTATTCTGAGTGGTTGCTAAGGCGTTGCTAGGGGGTTGCTAGGGTGTCCTGAGTGGTTGCTAGGTGGTTGCTAAGGCATCGCTAGGTGGTTGCTAGGGTGTCCTGAGTGGTTGCTAGGTGGTTGCTAAGGCGTTGCTAGGCAGTTGCTAGGGTGTTCTGAGTGGTTGCTAGGTGGTTGCTAAGGTGTTGCTAGGCGGTTGCTAAGGTGTCCCAAGTGGTTGCTAGGTGGTTGCTAAGGTGTTGCTAGGTGGTTGCTAAGGTATTCTAATTGGTTGCTAAGGCATTGCTAGGCGGTTGCTAGGGTGTCCTGAGTGGTCGCTAGGCCCTTACTAAGGCATTACTAGGCCGTTGCTAGGCGGTTGCTAGGGTAATTTGGGTGGTTGCTAGGCAGTTGCTAGGGTACCCTGGGTGGTTACTAGGCAAGCCTCACATACATGCTTGATAAAACATTTAAACTAAGTAAGCATGTCTAGCAAGTTACAGTACTTGGCTAGTCAATATTAGCATGTAGCTAATCACTGCTAGCATGTGTAGCATATAGGAAGTTCCGTTTGCTAGCATGAGTCAAACGAGCCAATCTCCAAGTCTCTACGATGTTCGGATGCTGAGATATAGCTGTTGATGAATGGTTGCTAGGGTACTTTGTTTTGTTGCTATGGGCGAGGTTACAAAGTGCACTTGAATGTGGTTGGCTGTCTAAGTCAAATGAACCAACCCCCATGTCTCTATGACACTGCTATGCAAAGATATGCATCTTGGCCTATTTTAATGGAAGTCTATGGAATCAATTTGGGGGCGTGGCTTGTGAGCTTCATTATCATATTGAGATGCTCATTGGTTGTCTGAGTCAGATGAACCATCCCCCAAGTCAATAGGACAATGCTAAGCAAAGATATGCATGTAGGCCAGTTATTAACATCAGTCTAGTATGAATTAGCATGTTACTAGCATGATTCTAGTACAAATTAGCATGTCATTAGCATGTTTCCAGTATGAGTTAGCATGTCATTAGCATGATTAGCATATGAGTAGCATGTTGCTAGCATGATTGGCATGTCATTAGCATGTTAGAATTATAAGCATTTGATAGCACAGCTAATTACTGTCTATAGGACAGTTGCTAGGGTGCAGTATGTGGTAGTTAGGGGTGTGGCTAGAAAGTTAAAAGGCCATCAGTGATTGGCTGCTGGCTAGACTGAGTTAAATGAGCTCAGCCATTAGTCTCTATGACAGTCTGATGCTGAGTTATGAGCTCACAAAGTTTGATCCCATGTAAAGTCAATAAGAGTCTTTTGTAATAGAAGTCTACGGGACAGTTGCTAGGGTGCAGTATGTGGTAGTTAGGGGTGTGGCTAGAAAGTTAAAACCTCATCAGTTATTGGCAGATTGGTAGTCGGAGTTAAATGAGCTCAGCCATAAGTCTGTAGGACAGTCTGATTCAGAGTTATGAGCTCACAAAGTTTGATCCCATGTTAAGTCAATGAGAGTCTTTTGTAATGGAAGTCTACGGGACAGTTGCTAGGGTGCAGTATGTGGTAGTTAGGGGTGTGGCTACAAAGTTAAAAGCTCATCAGTTATTGGCAGATTGGTAGTCAGAGTTAAATGAGCTCAGCCATTAGTCTGTAGGATAGTCTGTTTCAGAGTTATTAGCTCACAAAGTTTGATCCCATGTAAAGTCAATGAGAGTCTTTGTAATGGAAGTCTATGGGACAGTTGCTAGGGTGCAGTATGTGGTAGTTTGGGGTGTGGCTAGAAAGTTAAAAGCTCATCAGTTATTGGCAGTTTGGTATTCGGAGTTAAATGAGCTCAGCCATTAGTCTGTAGGATAGTCTGATTCATAGTTATGAGCTCACAAAGTTTGATCCCATGTTAAGTCAATGAGAGTCTATTGAATGGAAGTCTATGGGACAGTTACTAGGGTCCAAAAGTTGTTGCTAGGGCGTGGCTAGAAAGTTTAAAGGTGATCAGTCATTGGCAGTTTGATAGTCTGAGTTAAATGAGCCCAGTTAGAAGTCTGTGCAACAGTCTGACGCAGAGTTATAAGGGCACAAAGTTTGATCCAATGTTAAGTCTATGGGATTTTTCCGACAGTCCCGGGACGTTTTTCGGAAAACCGAAAGTCGGATCAGTCGGAAAAGATATAGCATAAAGAGTCAGACCAGTTTGGAGGTCTGGTGTGAGTTTGGTGGTAATAGTTTGAAAGTTCAAGGAGCAGATAGATTTTGAATTTTAGTCTCAGAAGAAGAATAAATAAAAATAATAATAAGTTTAAATAGGATAACAGTAGGTTGGCTTTGACAAGCCAGCCTAACTAGACAGTAAAGTTCGTCGAGACAAACTTTGAGGCTGGCTTGACAAAGCCTGTTGGTAATAGTTTATTTAGTTTAAAAACAGTTTGAAAAAGTATAAGTAGCATGTTATTAGCATGATTCTAGCATATATTAGCATGTTATTAGCATGAATTAGCATCTTATTAGTACGATTCTGACACGGATTAGCATGAATTAGCATGATTCTAGCACGATTTAGCATGTTACTAGCATAATTCTAGCATGAATTAGTGTTATTAGCATGATTGTAGTAAAATTAGCATGAATTAGCATGTTGTTAGCATGTTTCTAGCATGAATTAGCATGTTACTAGCATGATTCTAGCATGAATTAGCATGCTATTAGCATGATTCTAGCATGAATTAGCATGTTATTAGCAAGATTCTTGTATGAATTAGCATGTCACTAGCATGATTCTAGTATGAATTAGCATGTTACTACCATGATTCTAGTATAAATTAGCATGTTATTAGCATGATTCTAGCATGAATTAGCATGTTACTAGCATGAATCTAGCATGAATTAGCATGATACTAGCATGATTCTAGTATGAATAAGCATGATTCTAGTATGAATTAGCATGTTATTAGCATGATTCTAGTATGAGTTAGCATGTTATTAGCATGATTCTAGCATGAATTAGCATGTTACTAGCATGATTCTAGCATAAATTAGCATGTTACTAGCATGATTCTAGGATGAACTAGCATGATTCTAGTATGAATTAGCATGTTATTAGCATGATTCTAGCATGAATTAGCATGATTCTAGTATGAATTAGCATGATTCTAGAATGAATTAGCATGTTATTAGCATGATTCTAGTATGAGTTAGCATGTTATTAGCATGATTCTAGCATGAATTAGCATGTTATTAGCATGATTCTAGCATGAATTAGCATGATACTAGCATGATTCTAGTATGAATTAGCATGATTCTAGTATGAATTAGCATGTTATTAGCATGATTCTAGTATGAGTTAGCATGTTATTAGCATGATTCTAGTATGAATTAGCATGTTATTAGCATGATTCTAGCATGAATTAGCATGATACTAGCATGATTCTAGTATGAATTAGCATGATTCTAGTATGAATTAGCATGTTATTAGCATGATTCTAGTATGAGTTAGCATGTTATTAGCATGATTCTAGCATGAATTAGCATGTTACTAGCATGATTCTAGCATAAATTAGCATGTTACTAGCATGATTCTAGGATGAACTAGCATGATTCTAGTATGAATTAGCATGTTATTAGCATGATTCTAGCATGAATTAGCATGTTACTAGCATGATTCCAGTATGAATTAGCATGTTATTAGCATGATTCTAACATGAATTAACATGTTACTAGCATGATTCCAGTATGAATTAGCATGGTACTAGCATGATTCTAGCATGAATTAGCATGTTACTTGCATGATTCCAGTATGAATTAGCATGTTATTAGCATGATTCTAGCATGAATTAGCATGTGACTAGCATGATTCCAGAATGAATTAGCATGTTACTAGCATGATTCTAGTATGAATTAGCATGTTATTAGCATGAGTCTAGTATGAATTAGCATGTCATTAGCATGATTCTAGTATGAATTAGCATGTTACTGGCATGATTCTAGCATGGATTAGCATGTTACTAGCATGAATTAGCATGTTATTAGTATGATTCTAGCATGGATTAACATGTTATTAGCATGATTTAGCATGATTCTAGCACTAATTAGCATGTTACTAGCCAGATTGTAGCATGAAGTAGTGTTATTAACATGATTGTAGTAAAATTAGCATGAATTAGCATGTTTTTAGCATGATTCTAGTATGAGTTAGCATGTTACTAGCATGATTCTAGCATGAATTAGCATGTTACTAGCATGATTCTAGCATTAGTTAGCATGTTCTTAGCATGATTCTAGTACAAATTAGCATGTCATTAGCATGTTTCCAGTATGAGTTAGCATGTCATTAGCATGATTAGCATATGAGTAGCATGTTGCTAGCATGATTGACAATTCATTAGCATGTTAGAATTATTAGCATTTTATTGCACAGCTAATTACAGTCTATGGGACAGTTGCTAGGTTGCAGTATGTGGTAGTTAGGGGTGTGGCTAGAAAGTTAAAAGGCCATCAGTGATTGGCTGCTGGCTAGACTGAGTTAAATGAGCTCAGCTATTAGTCTGTAGGACAGTCTGACGGAGAGTTATGAACTTACAAAGCTTGATCCCATGTTAAGTCAATGAGAGTCTTTTGAATGGAAGTCTATGGGACAGTTGCTAGGGTGCAGTATGTGGTAGTTAGGGGTGTGGCTAGAAAGTTAAAAGCTCATCAGTTATTGGTAGTTTGGTAGTCGGAGTTAAATGAGCTCAGCCATTAGTCTGTAGGACAGTCTGATTCAGAGTTATGAGCTCACAAAGTTTGATCCCATGTTAAGTCAATGAGAGTCTCTTGAATGGAAGTCTATGGGACAGTTACTAGGGTCCAAAAGTGGTTGCTAGGGCGTGGCTAGAAAGTTTAAAGGTGATCAGTCATTGGCAGTTTGATAGTCTGAGTTAAATGAGCCCAGTTAGAAGTCTGTGCAACAGTCTGACGCAGAGTTATGAGGTCACAAAGTTTGATCCAATGTTAAGTCTATGGGATTTTTCCGACAGTCCCGGGACGTTTTTCGGAAAACCGAAAGTCAGATCAGTCGGAAAAGATATAGCATAAAGAGTCAGACCAGTTTGGAGGTCTGGTGTGAGTTTGGTGGTAATAGTTTGAAAGTTCAAGGAGCAGATAGATTTTGAAGTTTAGTCTCAGAAGAAGAATAAATAAAAACTAGACAGTAAAGTTCGTCGAGACAAACTTTGAGGCTGGCTTGACAAAGCCTGTTGGTAATAGTTTGTTTAGTTTAAAAACAGTTTGAAAAAGTATAAGTAGCATGTTATTAGCATGATTCTAGCATGCATTAGCATGTTTCTAGCATGGATTAGCATGTTATTAGCATGAGTGTAGTACAAATTAGCATTTTATTAGCATGAATCTAGTATAAATTAGCATGTTTGAAAAAGTTTTTTCAAAGTTTGAAAAAGTATAAGTAGCATGTTATTAGCATGATTCTAGCATGCATTAGCATGATTCTAGCATGGATTATTATGTTATTAGCATGAGTGTAGTATAAATTAGCATTTTATTAGCATGATTCTAGTATAAATTAGCATGTTATTAGCATGCTTCTAGCATAAATTAGCATGTTACTAGCATGATTCTAGAATAAATTAGCATGTCACTAGCATGATTCTAGTATGAATTAGCATACTGCTAGCATGATTCTAGTATGAATTAGCAGGTTATTAGCATGATTTTAGCATGAATTAGCATGATTCTAGTATGAATTAGCATGTTACTAGAATGATTCTAGCATGAATTAGCATGTTACTCGCATGATTCTAGCATGAATTAGCATGTTATTAGCATGATTATAGTATGAATTAGCATGTTACTAGCATGATTCTAGCGTGAATTAGCATGTTATTAGCATGATTCTGACATTCATTAGCATGTTACTAGCATGATTCTAGTATGAATTAGCATGTTATTAGCATGATTCTAGTATGAATTAGCATGTTACTAGCATGATTCTAGTATGAATTAGCATGTCACATAGCATGCTTAGGTGGTTGCTAGGGTATTCTGAGTGGTTGCTAAGTCGTTGCTAGGCAGTTGCTAGGGTGTCCTGAGTGGTTGCTAGGTGGTTGCTAAGATGTTGCTAGGCGGTTGCTAGGCTGTTGCTAGGTGGTTGCTATGGTGTTCTGAGTGGTTGCTAGGTGGTTGCTAAGGCATTGCTAGGCGGTTGCAAGGGTGTTCTGAGTGGTTGCTAAGATGTTGCTAGGTGGTTGCTAGGGTGTTCTGAGTGGTTGCTAAGGTGTTGCTAGGCGGTTGCTAGGGTGTTCTAAGTGGTTGCTAGGTTGTTGCTAAGGTGTTGCTAGGTGGTTGCTAGGGTGTTCTGAGTGGTTGCTAGGTGGTTGCTAAGGTGTTGCTAGGTGGTTGCTAAGGAGTCCTAAGTGGTTGCTAAGCGGTTGCTAAGGTGTTGCTAGGTGGTTGCTAGGGTATTCTGAGTGGTTGCTAAGGCGTTGCTAGGCGGTTGCTAGGGTGTCCTGAGTGGTTGCTAGGTGGTTGCTAAGGTGTTGCTAGGTGGTTGCTAGGGTGTCCTGAGTGGTTGCTTGGTGGTTGCTAAGGCGTTGCTAGGCAGTTGCTAGGGTGTTCTGACTGGTTGCTAGGTGGTTGCTAAGGTGTTGCTAGGCGGTTGCTAAGGTGTCCCAAGTGGTTGCTGGGTGGTTGCTAAGGTGTTGCTAGGTGGTTGCTAGGGTATTCTGAGTGGTTGCTAAGGCGTTGCTAGGCGGTTGCTAGGGTGTCCTGAGTGGTCGCTAGGCCCTTACTAAGGCATTACTAGGCCGTTGCTAGGTGGTTGCTAGGCGGTTGCTAGGGTAATTTGGGTGGTTGCTAGGCAGTTGCTAGGGTACCCTGGTTGGTTACTAGGCAAGCCTCACATACATGCCTGATAAAACATTTATACTTAGTAAGCATTTCTAGCAAGTTACAGTACTTGGCTAGTCAATATTAGCATGTAGCTAATCACTGCTAGCATGTGTAGCATATAGGAAGTTCCGTTTGCTAGCATGAGTCAAACGAGCCAATCTCCAAGTCTCTACGATGTTCCGATGCTGAGATATAGCTGTTGATGAATGGTTGCTAGGGTACTCTGTTTTGTTGCTATGGGCGAGGTTACAGAGTGCACTTGATTGTGGTTTGCTGTCTAAGTCAAATGAACCAACCCCCATGTCTCTATGACACTGCTATGCAAAGATATGCATCTTGGCCTATTTTAATGGAAGTCTATGGAATCAATTTGGGGGCGTGGCTTGTGAGCTTCATTATCATATTGAGATGCTCATTGGTTGTCTGAGTCAGATGAGCCATCCCCCAAGTCAATAGGACACTGCTAAGCAAAGATATGCATGTAGGCCAGTTATTAACATGAGTCTAGTATGAATTAGCATGTTACTAGCATGATTCTTGAACAAATTAGCATGTCATTAGCATGTTTCCAGTATGAGTTAGCATGTCATTAGCATGATTAGCATATGAGTAGCATGTTGCTAGCATGATTGGCATGTCATTAGTATGTTAGAATTATAAGCATTTGATAGCACAGCTAATTACAGTCTATAGGCCAGTTGCTAGGGTGCAGTATGTGGTAGTTAGGGGTGTGGCTAGAAAGTTAAAAGCTCATCAGTTATTGGTAGTTTGGTAGTCTGAGTTAAATGAGCTCAGCCATTAGTCTGTAGGACAGTCTGATGCAGAGTTATGAGCTCACAAAGTTTGATCCCATGTTAAGTCAATGAGAGTCTTTTGTAATGGAAGTCTACGGGACAGTTGCTAGGGTGCAGTATGTGGTAGTTAGGGGTGTGGCTAGAAAGTTAAAAGCTCATCAGTTATTGGCAGATTGGTAGTTGGAGTTAAATGAGCTCAGCCATTAGTCTGTAGGACAGTCTGATGCAGAGTTATGAGCTCACAAAGTTTGATCCCATGTTAAGTCAATGAGAGTCTTTTGAATTGAAGTCTATGGGACAGTTTCTAGGGTCCAAAATTGGTTGCTAGGGCGTGGCTAGAAAGTTTAAAGGTGATCAGTCATTGGCAGTTTGATAGTCTGAGTTAAATGAGCTCAGTTAGAGTTCTGTGCGACAGTCTGACGCAGAGTTACGAGGTAACAAAGTTTGGTCCAATGTTAAGTCTATGGGATTTTTCCGACAGTCCCGGGACGTTTTTCGGAAAACCGAAAGTTGGATCAGTCCGAGGAGATATGGCATACCGAGTCAGACCAGTTTGGAGGTCTGGTGTGAGTTTGGTGGTCATAGCTTGAAAGTTCAAGGAGTAGATAGAGTTTGAATTTTAGTCTCAGAAGAAGAATAATAATAAAATTAATAATAATAATAAGTTTAAATAGTAGAACAGTAGTCTGGCTTTGACAAGCCAGCCTAATAACTAGACAGTAAAGTTCGTCGAGACAAACTTTGAGGCTGGCTTGACAAAGCCTGTTGGTAATAGTTTATTTAGTTTAAAAATAGTTTGAAAAAGTATAAGTAGCATGTTATTAGCATGATTCTAGCATGAATTAGCATGATTCTAGCATGTATTAGCATGTTATTAGCATGAGTGTAGTACAAATTAGCATGTTATTAGCATGATTCTAGTATGAATTAGCATGTTATTAGCATGATTCTAGCATGAATAAGCATGTTACTAGCATGATTCTAGAATAAATTAGCATGTCACTAGCATGATTCTAGTATGAATTAGCATGCTACTAGCATAATTCTAGCATGAATTAGCATGTTACTAGTATGATTCTAGCATGAATTAGCATGTTATTAGCATGATTATAGTATGAATTAACATGTTACAAGCATGATTCTAGTATGAATTAGCCTGTTACTAGCATGATTCTAGTATGAATTAGCATGTTATTAGCATGATTCTAGTATGAATTAGCATGTTACTAGCATGATTCTAGTAAAATTTAGCATGTTACTAGCATGATTCTAGCTTGAATTAACATGTTACTAGCATGATTCTAGCATGAATTAGCATGTTATTAGCAAGATTCTATTATAAATTAGCATGTTATGAGCATGATTGTAGTATGAATTAGCATGTTACTAGAATGATTCTAGTATGAATTAGCATGTCACATAGCATAATTAGGTGGTTGCTAGGGTATTCTGATTGGTTACTAAGTCGTTGCTAGGCAGTTGCTGGGGTGTCCTGAGTGGTTGCTAGGTGGTTGCTAAGGTGTTGCTAGGCGGTTGCTAGGGTGTTCTGAGTGGTTGCTAGGTGGTTGCTAAGGTGTTGCTAGGTGGTTGCTAAGGTGTCCTAAGTGGTTGCTAAGTAGTTGCCAGGGTATTCTGAGTGGTTGCTAAGGCGTTGCTAGGGGGTTGCTAGGGTGTCCTGAGTGGTTGCTAGGTGGTTGCTAAGGCATCGCTAGGTGGTTGCTAGGGTGTCCTGAGTGGTTGCTAGGTGGTTGCTAAGGCGTTGCTAGGCAGTTGCTAGGGTGTTCTGAGTGGTTGCTAGGTGGTTGCTAAGGTGTTGCTAGGCGGTTGCTAAGGTGTCCCAAGTGGTTGCTAGGTGGTTGCTAAGGTGTTGCTAGGTGGTTGCTAAGGTATTCTAATTGGTTGCTAAGGCATTGCTAGGCGGTTGCTAGGGTGTCCTGAGTGGTCGCTAGGCCCTTACTAAGGCATTACTAGGCCGTTGCTAGGCGGTTGCTAGGGTAATTTGGGTGGTTGCTAGGCAGTTGCTAGGGTACCCTGGGTGGTTACTAGGCAAGCCTCACATACATGCTTGATAAAACATTTAAACTAAGTAAGCATGTCTAGCAAGTTACAGTACTTGGCTAGTCAATATTAGCATGTAGCTAATCACTGCTAGCATGTGTAGCATATAGGAAGTTCCGTTTGCTAGCATGAGTCAAACGAGCCAATCTCCAAGTCTCTACGATGTTCGGATGCTGAGATATAGCTGTTGATGAATGGTTGCTAGGGTACTTTGTTTTGTTGCTATGGGCGAGGTTACAAAGTGCACTTGAATGTGGTTGGCTGTCTAAGTCAAATGAACCAACCCCCATGTCTCTATGACACTGCTATGCAAAGATATGCATCTTGGCCTATTTTAATGGAAGTCTATGGAATCAATTTGGGGGCGTGGCTTGTGAGCTTCATTATCATATTGAGATGCTCATTGGTTGTCTGAGTCAGATGAACCATCCCCCAAGTCAATAGGACAATGCTAAGCAAAGATATGCATGTAGGCCAGTTATTAACATCAGTCTAGTATGAATTAGCATGTTACTAGCATGATTCTAGTACAAATTAGCATGTCATTAGCATGTTTCCAGTATGAGTTAGCATGTCATTAGCATGATTAGCATATGAGTAGCATGTTGCTAGCATGATTGGCATGTCATTAGCATGTTAGAATTATAAGCATTTGATAGCACAGCTAATTACTGTCTATAGGACAGTTGCTAGGGTGCAGTATGTGGTAGTTAGGGGTGTGGCTAGAAAGTTAAAAGGCCATCAGTGATTGGCTGCTGGCTAGACTGAGTTAAATGAGCTCAGCCATTAGTCTCTATGACAGTCTGATGCTGAGTTATGAGCTCACAAAGTTTGATCCCATGTAAAGTCAATAAGAGTCTTTTGTAATAGAAGTCTACGGGACAGTTGCTAGGGTGCAGTATGTGGTAGTTAGGGGTGTGGCTAGAAAGTTAAAACCTCATCAGTTATTGGCAGATTGGTAGTCGGAGTTAAATGAGCTCAGCCATAAGTCTGTAGGACAGTCTGATTCAGAGTTATGAGCTCACAAAGTTTGATCCCATGTTAAGTCAATGAGAGTCTTTTGTAATGGAAGTCTACGGGACAGTTGCTAGGGTGCAGTATGTGGTAGTTAGGGGTGTGGCTACAAAGTTAAAAGCTCATCAGTTATTGGCAGATTGGTAGTCAGAGTTAAATGAGCTCAGCCATTAGTCTGTAGGATAGTCTGTTTCAGAGTTATTAGCTCACAAAGTTTGATCCCATGTAAAGTCAATGAGAGTCTTTGTAATGGAAGTCTATGGGACAGTTGCTAGGGTGCAGTATGTGGTAGTTTGGGGTGTGGCTAGAAAGTTAAAAGCTCATCAGTTATTGGCAGTTTGGTATTCGGAGTTAAATGAGCTCAGCCATTAGTCTGTAGGATAGTCTGATTCATAGTTATGAGCTCACAAAGTTTGATCCCATGTTAAGTCAATGAGAGTCTATTGAATGGAAGTCTATGGGACAGTTACTAGGGTCCAAAAGTTGTTGCTAGGGCGTGGCTAGAAAGTTTAAAGGTGATCAGTCATTGGCAGTTTGATAGTCTGAGTTAAATGAGCCCAGTTAGAAGTCTGTGCAACAGTCTGACGCAGAGTTATAAGGGCACAAAGTTTGATCCAATGTTAAGTCTATGGGATTTTTCCGACAGTCCCGGGACGTTTTTCGGAAAACCGAAAGTCGGATCAGTCGGAAAAGATATAGCATAAAGAGTCAGACCAGTTTGGAGGTCTGGTGTGAGTTTGGTGGTAATAGTTTGAAAGTTCAAGGAGCAGATAGATTTTGAATTTTAGTCTCAGAAGAAGAATAAATAAAAATAATAATAAGTTTAAATAGGATAACAGTAGGTTGGCTTTGACAAGCCAGCCTAATAATAATAAGTTTAAATAGGATAACAGTAGGTTGGCTTTGACAAGCCAGCCTAATAAGTTTAGAAAGGATAACAGTAGTCTGGCTTTGACAAGCCAGCCTAATAATAATAAGTTTAATAGGATAACAGTAGTCTGGCTTGCTACACAAGCCAGCCTAATAAGTTTAAGTGAGATAACAGTATGTTGGCTTTTCAAGCCACCATAATTAACACAATACAGTGTACTATACTGTATGTAGTTAATGTATAGCACTGTAGTTATTTTAGTATTTTTTATTATTTAATTCCAAATTAATTAATTGAGTAATTTTCTTTCAGCTTAGTCCCTTATTTATCAGGAGTTGCCACAGCGTAATGAACCGCCAACTGTTCCAGCATATGTTTTACGCAGCGCATGCCCTTCCAACTGCAATACAGTACTGGAAAACACCCATACACTCAGGCATTCACACACACGCACACACACACACACATGCAAACATGCAAACTCCACTTTTCTGTGAGGTGAGAGTGCTAACCACTGAGCCACTGTGCGGCAAGGTTATTATAGTTAACCAAAGCGAACAAAAAAACTAGATTTGAAAAAACATTTACGTTTAACTGAAATAAAAAAAAAATAGACAGGCAAAGCCATTTGAGTTCTGAATAAGCCAAATAGCCTCAACCCACCTGTTTACTGCAGTAAAATCCACTTTCTATAGTTTCATTTTTTATTTAAAATAGCGAAATGTTCGTTAAGTTACATTTTTGTCTGGAGGAAACAGCTGTGCTGATGAGGTGAACGCTGAGAAAACCCGACTACTCCTCCTCTGTGACATTGGGATACAGGTGATACAGGTTATCTATTTCAAAGAACTGCAAATAAGCAGATATTATAACAATTTATTGATAAACACACACCTTGTTCTTTTGCTGTCCACGGCTGTGGTTTGCTAATCAAATGAAAAACAAAAGACGGGGAGGTGCCCATTAATAGTTTTGTTTCTGTATTAGTGATCACAATTGTGAACGAATCGTTCTTTTTGACCGGATCTTCTAAGTAAACAAGTTGAACTAATTCACCAATCGGACTGAATCATTTAAAACGATTCGCATATCCAGTAACGGTAATTTCTTATCCACAAACAAAGTACTTTTTAAAATGCCTGATACCCCTCTCTGACTCAAAATAAACCAATATATACAGAGTTATTCGGTTATTAGAACAGTAAACACAGATAACAGATTTGTAAAGCTTGCATGCGTGATTCGGTGAACCGAATACAGTACAAAGCCTGCTGTGACTTAAGTAAACTTGAACTACTTCATAGATATATACACGAGATATCGCATACAGACCTTGAGCATGCGTCAATAGCGTCGCCATATTTGTTCAGTGCTCCCAGGACAAGTGTCATTCAACCGCACTAGCCAAGACAGTGTTACTACGTGAAGATGCTGGACTTTAGCGCTGTCTACAGGTGTAGTAACAAGCAAACAAAGAAAAAAAAGTACAAAGGCAGAACATTTCATAAGTAAGATTTATTTTTTTGTATGTTATGAACTTTTGTAACATTATTGATGATAATACAGTCACTTACTGCTTTCACCAAAAGGCAAAGTAGCCCCAACTCGCACTAAACACTCGGCTTATGCTAGTTTTGTTGAATAAAATCAGCAGACAATGCAAAAGAAATATGACAACAAGACACTACGGTGCCAGAAACTTGTATTATTGTCGGCTAAGTGAACGAGTCGTTCATCCCGGAGATTCATTTACAAACGAATCACTCCCTCCGTCAGTATGAGAAGTGAAAGCAGGACAGGTCGTATTTGAGGATACGTGGATTAGATCAAATTTAACAGGCAGGGTGGATTGTACATTTCCATACACACAAACACAAGCTGTTTGTCAGGAATGCCTGTGCGATCACTTATCCATCAGTATAGAAAAGTAATGTCAAATTATAAGTTGACCTCTGGGAAAACTCCCGATCATAGATATATGTGTATATGTGTATTTCTCTGGCTCTGTATGGCCGCAGTCCTCCATTGCAGCTTGGTACCGCATTCATTTCATAGGAGCGCTACCCTGTACCAAAATGGCAGCTCTATTGATGCATTCCTTCCAATAGACAACAACAGGGTAGGAGACATCTAATGTATATATCTATGGAACTACTTCAGTGCGTGTAAATCGAGGACTTAAATAAGAGGATCTAGCGAAACGTACGTTTATTTTGTAACAGAAAGTAGTAATGCAATTTAAATAAGTGAATCATGCTTCAGATCATATACTTTACCGTTAACTGTATATTCTGCATATAGATTTTAGGGCATATTATGTACTATATCAGTGACCATATCAGTCTGCTATATAGTGATAGACTGTGTCACAAGCATTAACGACATTATCTTGATGGACTCATTCAGTGGCGAACTTGCGTGTATGTGACATATTTTCGTTGGAAAAAATGCACCTTATGTCCACCTTTTTTGCAGCCGTCATCCTCACTTGTGTGTCACCCAACGCACTATACTTGAGCACAGGATAAAAACAATCCACTGCATTTGGTGTTGCATGTATCTGAAGGCAGCCACAGCACAGCCAATCAAAATGTCCATGTGCATTTTGGGGGCGGGAGAACTCAAGGAGAGAACACGATTTAACCCTGTCTGCGTGTCTAGGTCTTTATGGTGTAGTTTAATGTTAACAGCGTGATTTTTGGATTAAATTATTGGTGTTGTGGCTGGAAGGGCATCCACTTCATTAAACAGTTTGGAATAGTTGGTAGTTCTTTCCGCTGTGGCAACCCCTGATAAATAGGGACCAAGCCAAAGAAAAAATAATAATTGTATATACAATTGTAAACAATTGTATATACCATGCTAAATAAAATTTCTCAATCTCAATTCTTTAGGAATGTTATTTCCTCTTTTGCTTTATAATGTTAAGCTGAATCATCTGAAAGCTCTCTACAGCCTGCAGTCTTACTCAACACTTAAAATCAAATCATTGTCAGCAAGCCATGCTCTATTATGGGAAGGCTTTAAGGTCTCCTATTTTTGTCTCCTGAAAGAAAACCCTTGTGTCTCTCACTTTCTTCTTCTCACCTTTTAAGAGGACTCTATATGAACGATACGGTTCTAGGTGGATCTCCACAAAAGATTGCTTACAAAAGAAAATAAGCCTGGTGCACTTTTACATTTTTTTTTTTACACAATATGCCAACCCCTGTTACCTTTAGACCTCAAGATATCATAGCCACTAAAGGTCCAGGGCCCAACTGACATTTCACCAAGCCCTTGAAACTCAGCCTCTTGTAAAAAAAAGTACAACCCCAGTCTGACCCAGACTGCCACAGAAAAATGATACTGAGCCAGTTCAGCAAAACAGCTGTTTTTCCTTTCAATTCAGACTGTATCGCTTCAAGAGAAGTGTCATCTTATGCCCGCTGAAGTCTCTGGAGTAATAGGCAATGCAATGAAAAAGAGGAAAATTGTTGCACATTAGCATACCTGCATGAGCAGTAACACCTGGGCACATCTGAAATTCCTCAGAGATGTGATGGAGGGGTAATGGAAGCCCGTTCTCACAGTAGGTGTACATATATAAGTGAAGATGTGAGAGGATAGAGGGCCCTGCTCGTGAGGATGAAAGGAACTTAATCTGAAGAGCTTTCCCTCCTCCGGAGAGGAAGACAGTGACAGAATCACAGGGAACCGGGAGAGAAAGGGATTGAGAGACGGTAGGAGAAGAGACAGGACGGGGCTGCCAATGAGTCTCAGTGGGGAAGCAGAGAAGGCATTACACCTATCACCGTCTCTCTTTCTCACCCATCTGTGTCTTAACTACTGAGTTCTGCTCTTACGATTTTATCTTCTGTTTTACACAAACTCTAAAATCAGTTTCGTCTTCTGTCAAGAGGTTTCAACTGAAATCAAAACCTGTTATGATTATGCCATTATGATGGTTTTACGTTGTGTCTTTTTATTTTTGTTGTTTACTGTAACATGTCTAAGCCATAACCAGGGGGCTTCGGGTGGTTCCAATGACCCATCCCCCACTGCAAATGTTTTTTGTACTAAACACGAGCTCCTATTTTTATTGCAATGCCTCATATTTTGGATGTAAAAGTTGTGAATTCTTTTTTTAATTTACAGGTTATAACAGAGTCCTACAATATTTGTGTTTTTCTTATGATAAATTGTAAAATTTCTACTGCAGTACTGTACTGAAATTATATTTGTTCATTCAACATTTTAACACATTTTTACTGTTATTAATAACATTTTTTATACACTGTCTGCTCTAAAGACAACTCCTTAACTTTTCTGATTTTGATAGTAATTGTCGCAGTCACCAGCAATCAAGTCCCTAAAGATCGCCACAAATCTGCCACCAAAAGAACTACAAATCCTGTCATGCACCACACACTCACACCTGTTCCGGTTCTTTTTTGATTACACATACACATATTGATTCCACATAGCCATCCATGTTATATGAAAGTACAATTGACCCTTCGCTAAGCCCCACCCTCCATAGTTACTGTTGCTATGCCTGTCAAGCTTTTATGCTTGGCACGTCTATTACAATTCGTAGGTGTCAGACATTCCCAGGGTTATAATTAGTCATTTTTGGCAAACAGGTGAGATATCTTAGAAAGCCAGACATAAAGGACTGCAGTATGCATTACAGGGGTATATTCACGACATAATACGCAAATGATTATAAAATAATTTAATCAAAATTTGATCGTAGGCTTAGCCGCCTTAAACACTGACCATTCAACAGCTTAGTTCATGCACAGCAGGGGAGGTGAAATTTTAATAATCTAATAATAACACATTAAACCGTGATTTCTCTTATTTTTAGCCAAAAAAAAACGTGATAGACTAATTGTTGTGCAATGAAATATAGCGTTACTAACCGACGAGGAAACACACATGGACAGTGCTTCCACATAATTCATTTATAGAAAAAACTTCTTTTTTACATCGCCAGAAAGGTGAAATTGATGGATTTGTGCTGGATATTAGCATCATTTACCCATAACAATGTACAGTACCTATAACTGTCAGTATGTTTGTGTGCTTTTTATACCGTTTCTATTCTAATTTGCAGTTAAGTGGAACAAAATAAATAAACTGAAATGCAAATCAAAGTATACAAAGCAGAAGTGAACAAATAGATTTTCCCTACCAGCAAATATTAATCCGACACCAAATAAAAAAGCAGTCATGAACCTGGTACAACATCACGACCAATGACTAAATCTCCAAAGGCCGGATGAAAACATTAGTGAACTGTAGCTCTGATATGGACATGAGTGTTATAAATTTCTGAAAACAGCTGCGGGTGAAGTATATTAATTGATTGCAAGTGCTCAGTATGTGATTAAATTTCTGTTTTGCTCTGTTCATACTGTATGTAGTCCAAATATTCTTAGCTTGAAACAGATGGAAATGTGACTAGATTTTTCGGCTTTTATGCCCCTCACAAAGCTTGATCCACGTCAGCATTTCTACTCTTGGGTTTTTTTGTTTTGGAAAAGTAAAAAAATTCCACCACCCTGTCTAAACTCTTAGGATACCGGGTATCAGATTTGCAAAATCCATATGAGCAATGATTTGGCCTCCTGCGCATAGCTATGATTGCTAAGCCATGATTGGTGTGTGGCGGTTTTTCAGTGTGGCCTAGGGTCAATTAGGATATTGTGGTTATCTATGAATTTACAAATGTACTTTATACAAGAAAGGCTGGGAAAATTGTAAAGCACTTTATTATTATTATTAAAATTACAATTATTATTATTATTATGTTAAAACATGTTAAAAAGCGCTCTACAAATAAACTTGAACTGTATTGAATTTCATGACATTATTTATAAAGCTATAATATAAAACCAACAATTTAAATAAATATTTGTAAATTACTTAAGTATTTAACAAAATTGTAGAAAATATGTTTTAGTACATTATATCAAAAAGTGAACACATTATGATATCAGCTGTCAAGCTTAGCAGCAAAAGCACAGATTAGTGGATACAATTTTAATAAAATGCAGTATAATACCCTCATAATTAAATACAAAATGATGGCAAAAGTTCTACAATTTGAGAAAAAGAATCACCCTTTCTACTCTTTTAATAAAATGTAAAATAAATATTTTGTGTCCCTATGAAGTTTTAACTCAAATACCCAACCTATAATTTAGCATAGCTTGTAAAATTTGCACCAATTTGTATGTAAGCAGTTTTTGTGTGCTCCCTTAAATGCAAATGCACTGCTGCTTCCACTATCTTTTCAGAAGAGGGTGGAACTTCTGCTCACTGTTCTCTGACACTGTAGAAACAACAAAACAACCAAATCTCACACAGTCAAAATGTCAGAAGTGACCAGAAGTGGATTACAGCTTTATGCTGCGTTCACACCAGACACAGATGAAGCGTCACACGCGAGTGATTTACATGCTAAGTCAATGCAAAAAAGGCAAGTAGATATCCTGCGCCACTATTGACATGAATGAGGCGGTGCGAAAGATGCGATTCACGTGAATAAAGTGCTGCGAGTTGAACATTTTGCATGTTTGACATGTTTAAATTGCGTATCACATGCTTAACGTGCTCGAGTTGGAAAATCTGAACTTCAGCAAACATTCGTGCCAATCTCGAGCTTGCTCTTGTAGGGGAGGGATTATGACGTAGTGCCTGTTGTTGGTGTTCTGAGGGAAATCCTCTTGCAGACACCAACACCAGCTCATCAAACTGGGCTTGACTCAGTCTAAAGCACCGCTGAAAGCCTCCATTATCCATGTATAGTTTCTGGAGGAGTTGATGAACTCAGAGCTATAGGTGCGCTTCTGAAAGTATCTAGTGGACTCAGACGTGGCACCGAACGAATCTACAGTGTATTTCAGCATTCTTAAAGCTCATAGAGCACAGCTACTATTAAATAAGAGGTATACTTTTCATTTAAAAATTGTGAGAAACTATCAATAGAATACATTTTAAGCCATTTAGCAACAAAGCTAGACAGAAGCCCTGCACATGAATTCGCGTCTATTGTGAAGTAAATTTGACGAGTGAATGAAGTGAGTAAACTGAAATTGTTCACCCCTCTATTTATGTGCAAATAGCATGATTTATTTGCGCGTGCTGCATTTGGTGTGAACACAGCATTACATGTTCAAACTAAAATAACTGTAATGTTAGTCAAATTAGCCGAACAACATGTTAACAAACAAATTTTGAAAGGAAAATTGAAAAATTTTTCAAAATATGAAATGATGTTTGTTTTGGATATAAAGTTGTGTGTTATTACTCATCTACAGTAACAACCATGTTTGAGCTACCATGAGCAAGTCTAAAATGTGGTATATTGATCAGTGCTTATATAGTATGCTAATAAAACATTTTATTTTTTTATTTTTATGAAATAATCTTGTATCTTATAAACAGTTAATACTAGAAGTTTACATACTCTGTATAAAAAAGGGACATAATCATTAAAACAAAAGTCAGATGTTAATGTGACAATTTTCTCTCTTAGGTATTATTATTATTATTATTAAGTTAGGATTATCAAATTTATTTATGTTGTGCTTAATAGCTGAATAATGAGAGAGATATTTTTTGAGAAATTGTTATAACTTTTCTTGAAAGTCATTTTATACACAATAAGATTATTATGCCTCTGAAAAAGCTCAGATGATGGTGTCAGTGTTTTGGAAGTTTCTGATTGGCTAATTGACAACATTTAAGTTAATTAGATGCACAACTGTAAAATAGTATTTAACAAAAACCTCAAACACACTGCTTCCTTGTGTGACAACAAGGGAAAATCAACATGCCAAAAAAAAAAAAAAAAAAAAAAGCCAGATTACAATTTGCTAAATTACACTGGGAAAAAGATTAATTTCAGTTTTGCTGCAGGAGAGATGGATCCACTTTATAGCATAGATGGCATCACGAAGGAAGAACATTAAGAAACAACATCTCAAGACATCAGCCTGGAAATTAAAATTTGGCCACAAATGGGTCTTCCAAACATACGATGACCCTAAGCATACAATCAAATTAGTTAAAATGTGCTTTAAGGACAACAGAGTGAATGTTTTGGAGTGGCCATCTCAAAGCCCTGATCTCAATCCTATAGAACATTTGTGTTCAGAGTTAAAAAAGCTTGTGCGAGCAAGACAGCCAACAAATCTAACTCTGTTACACCAATTCTGCCAAGAGGAATGGGCCAAAATTCCTTCAAACTTTTTTGGGAAGCTTGTGAAAGGATACCCAAAACATTTGACCAAAGTATAAAAGTATGTGGTTTAAAAGCAAAGCTAAAAAAAATACCAAGGAAATGTATGTAAACTTTTGACTATCTAGAACAAAAAATGATCAAAAAAAAAATTCTCTCATTATTCTAGCATTTAGCAAATGTAAATCATTTTGGTAATCCTAACGGACCTAAACTAGTAAAAATTTTGTTTGATTTACCCTCAGACATTTAAAAAAATAGTTTTGTTCCTTTTTTAGAGTGTATGTGAACTTCTGGTTTCAACTTTATGTATGTATGTATTTATGCAAACATGTATATTCGTATGTGTTTGTGTATGTACAGTTTACATGTTTGAACAGTTTACTGGCTACAGTACTGACTACAGTTGTCATACTCCCCTACTGTTTAGAGCTGAGCTGTCCCACGCTGAACTGAACTGAAGCCTTTTGCACTGGGCTGGGCTAGACTGTCTGATACAACACATTCAGAGACTGGGAGACAGAAGCACACAACAGAGGAGGCACGTTTAAATGTCGCTGGCAGCACTGAAGCCGAGACCACTTCTAAACTGGTAGGATGCTAAGAGTTTGCAATTCCTGAGTTTTACCACTAGTGTGCATTTGTGAGCAGCGAGAGAGAACATTACGCACCGGCTAATGGGATGCTTTGCAACTTCTGCTTTAACTTTATTTGACGTTGCAGTGTGGGTGGCTCATCGTCTGGCTGTAGGTTATTTGTCTTCCCGTCTTAACACAGTGGTGTAATGAGATGCAAGTGTGATAAATGTGATGGATGTCTCTGCTAGACTGTGATCTGTCGCCTGTGGCCACACTCTTACATCACTCAGTCGGGAGTCCACGGCCACCGCCTGTGGATCCATAATTCTCCTTCATTTGCTCTGTGACAGATTTCTGTTTGAACTTGAGTCCCCCTGTGGCGAGATGCTAATCGCTCAAAAGTACATCCCACCCTCGGCTAGCATCTTGAGCTGTTTCTTTTCAGCGTGCGGCTGCATGCGGGCATAGTCATTGTTTTTTGAAAGAATAACAAAACAAAACAGGTGTTTGTTCTCACTAGAAATGCTAAAATAAGTGTTCAGATTATGTTAAATGAACTTTTTGGATGTTAGATTAAGTTTAGATGGAGTTAGATTGAAACTATCCTCCATTTTTGGTTGACAGTTCTGATCGTATTTGTGGCTGTTCTTTTCAAAGTTAGTGCCGGCCATTTTTTGGTCTCTCTGTGTTGTCAATTGCAGAATCTTTGGTAATTACAGACCTTGTATGTGTATTCTGATATTTAGCAGTTGTTTATTCATTCTGTGCATGTTGCTGTGTTTGGGTATTAACATTTATTATGATGCCCAAACTTGCTTTTCCTCAATATTTACTTGCTTTGTTATATTCAAATATTTATCCGGTCTACTAATCTGCATTTTCTTTTGAGATGTAATTTTCTCACCTGCTGTGTTGTGACCGAAAAGCAATGTTTGGTTTACATATCTGAACTTACCTTGAATTTAAAATACAGATGAAAGGATAAATCGTGTGTTATTAACTATAATTTTTCTTTCTTAACAAACATTTCTTTGTGAAATTACTTTCATATGCGGGTGAGCAGATGCAAACATGGTATTAAATTCCTGTAATCAGCTCATGGAGAAACAAAAAAATACTGAAAAAGAATCTCTCAAATGTCAGACAAAGCATATCAATGTGTTGATAAAAAATCATGAAAATCTTACGCTCTTAAAAATTAAAAGGTAGTGTATTTATATTTATGGTTCCATGAAGAACGTTCCACATATAACATTTGCATTGTACAGAATATTATTAATGGTCTAAAATGCTTCCCACTGTTAATTCAAACACTTCACACTGTTCAATAAAAGATTCATTTTGGCAGTGTTTCCCAACCCTGTTCCTGGAGGCACACCATCACTACATACTACACTACATAGACCCGTTCATTTCATGTTTTGTACTCTCTTCTGATGAGTTGATTCAGGTGTGTTTGATTAGTAAGAGGTTGAAAATGTGTACTGTTTGTGTGCCTTGAGGAACAGGGTTAGGAAACACTGCAACTGAAAATGAATTTTCTTCTACAGCATTGCTGCAAACTAACAAACAACTAAACAAACATAAACTATGAGAAATGCTTGGTTATTTAAACCCAAATTTGGCGAAATATGGACTAACCCAAACATTGCGTTAAATTTGGTTCTTTTGATTTATTTAAGTGGCTCAGGTTAGAAATGTTGCCTTACAGCAAGAAGGTCTCTGGTTTGAGTTCCGACTGGTCAGTTGGCATTTTTGTGTGGAGCTTGCATGTTCTTCTGGCGTTTACGTGGGTTTTCTCCAGGGGCTCCGGTTTCCTCCACAGTTTAAAGATATGCGCTATAGGTGAATTGAATAAACTAAATTGTTCATTGTGTATGTGTGTGAATAAGTATGTATGGATGTTTCCCAGTACTGGGTTGCAGCTGGAAGGGCATCTGCTGTGTAAAACATGCTGGATAAGTTGGCAGTTCATTCCACTGTGGCAACCCATGATGAATAAAGGGGCTAAGGGAAAATGAATAAATGAATGATTTAATAATAAAAAAATAAAAAAAACAGTTGGGTTAGTCCATATTATGCCCAGAATTGGGTGAAATAACCCAGCATTTTTAGTGTACAAACACATCTTGGGGCCTTCATTTGAAATAATTACATTCTGAAACACAAGCAAACATTTGGTAATTTCATACATTTTATGTTGTCCCGTCTTTAGGCCTGTTGGGCTAAATTGACAATCTGGAGAATTTTTTAGAGGTGGCATGGTGGCTCAGTGATTGTGACTGTCACCTCACAGCAAGAAGGTTTCTGGTTTGAGTCCTGGCTGGGCCAGTTGGCGTTTCTGTGTGGAATTTGCAT
Source organism: Danio rerio (assembly GCF_049306965.1). NCBI lineage: Eukaryota > Metazoa > Chordata > Actinopteri > Cypriniformes > Danionidae > Danio > Danio rerio. The sequence goes on from NC_133189.1 coordinate 33,036,566, forward strand.
GCTCTCCCCGTGTTCAAGTTGGTTTCCTCCACAGTCCAAAGGCATGCGCTGTAGGTGAATTGGATTAATTCATTTACCGTAGTGTTCGTGTGGGTGAATTCCCAGTACTAGATTGTGGCTGGAAGGTCATCCACTGCATAAAACAAATGCCGGAATAGTTGGTGGTTCTTTCCATTGTGGTGACTCCTAATAAAGGAATAAATGATAATTTTTGCTCTTACAGTATGTAAGCCATTCATTCATTCATTTTCTTTTTGGCTTAGTCCCTTTATTAATCTGGGGTTGTCACAGCGGAATAAACCGCCAACTTATCCAGCATATGTTTTATGCACCAGGAAACACCCATACACTCTTACATTCACACGAGGGCTGCACGATTCTGGATAAAATGAGAATCCCAATTTCTTTTTACTTAAAATCAAGATCACAATTTTCTCATGATTCTGTAGATGTAAAATAAAGGTTAAATGAGTAGGCTGTTATTATTGTTATTTCCCAAACATATAGTAAAACAACAATAATATTATTATGTAAAGCTCTACCGTTGGTTATTTTCTGTAGACTTTGAAAAGTGTGTGCTGATAATTAACCCACAGTAAAGTGATGACATCGGAATACAAGTATTCATAATTTTAATGTTAAATTATTGTGTTTGAGACATTGAGAACATTATTAGGCCATTTATTCACTGGTAAAATCAAACATTTGTCATTATCAGATTCCCTCCTATATTATATGATTACATTATGGCTAGAGTGGTTATACTGACACTGTTAAACATTGATTCCCATGCACAACACTGTGTTTGCTATGAAAGAAAAAAAAAAACACACCAAATGCTTGTCTTAATCATAACCGTAAAATGCGTTATGATCATTTAATTGATGTGCGCATCAATTTCATTTTCACTTCCGAGTGCGGCTCATGACCTCCATTACTGTGAGAAAATGTGAGAGAATAAAACCACACTCACATGCAAATCATACTCCCCAAGTCCACGCACAGCTCTCAAACGATTGCTCTGTGCAACAAACTGAACATTATTTACAACTTTATTACCTGTTATTCACAGCATATGCAGGTTCTGTTCACTGAAGTAAGCATCAGGCAGCCATGCGAGCGTCCTCTGTTCCTGGATCCATTTGGGTAGAATTGAGATCGTGAGCTTTTTCGATTAATCGTGCAGCCCTAATTCACACACATACAGTACAGCCAATTTAGCTCATTCAATTCACCTACTGTATAGTGCATGTCTTTGGACTGCGGGTGAAACCAGAGCACCCAGAGGAAACATGGAGAAAACATGCAAACTCCACTTAAAATGCCAACTAACCCAGCCGGGGCTCGAACCAGTGACCTTCTTGCTGTGTGGTGACTGTGCTACCCACTGTGCCCTTTATGTAAGGCTTATTTAGACATCACAGAACAGTCTAACATATTGTATCAATGCATAAAGTATACGGGACATTTATTACAAAAAAACATTTGACAGACTGAACAGTTGCCTATGATATTTTCCCATGTGATAGGGCTAAGAGCATCTTCTGACGCAGTTTTATAAGCATAGTCTAGTGAGATGCATGGAGAAAGATGACAGGAATATATGCTTTTTGTGAGTATGTCTCTTTCACACATATAGTTGGGGAAATTGGCTATATTTCCTCGAGAGATCCTTTGCCAATTTCAGGGAGTTATTGTGATTGAGTGGTGTAGTTACAGCGGAAGACTGCACTGTGGTTGTGCTGGCAGTCTCAGTTCATATATGGGTCAGTCCACCTGCAGTCACCATCTACTGTTTTAAACACTCCATCCGCTTGCCTCACATGGCTGCACACGAAAAAAAAAGAGAAAGTATCTATCAGAGGGGTCTTTATATTGTTGGCACTACTTTTGACCTCAATACATATACATTTATTCTATTGTGTCTTCTTTAAAATGTCCTTAGGATATCACACAGAATTCGAATTACTCCTAATCTATATAGCCCGTTGCCCTCAGATTTAATCTATAGTTTAACTTCTATCTACCAGATGGCCCCTTTCTCATCAGAAGGACTGGTTTGTAATATGTTTTAGTGTCACATTATTTTGTAATTTTGTTTTGTTGTAAGGTCATGTTATACTTCTAGTAGAGCTGAAATCGGTGTGATGTAAGTTTTGTAACACTTTATTTAAGGTCACAATTCACTATGAACTATTGGCTCATTACTATACCTCAAACTGGGATGTAAAAATATGGCTGCCCAGTGTTAATTTCGTTGACGAAAAATTTGGTCTTAATTTTTGTGATGAAAAGGTTTCTGCCAAAGAAAACAAAATAAAAATTGAGTGATGATGAAGACAACTGCAATACAAACATATTGACTTTTTCGTTGACTAATAAAAACAAAACGAGATCGTGATTGGGAGAGGTTTTTTGGAAATTATCCAATAAACTAAATTCCATATTCAAAAAGAATTTTAAGTTAGAATATTTTGTACAAAGAAATGTATAAAATTTTTAATTAAATTTACTTTTAAATTAAACCAAACATATTTTAGTTAACTAAATCTAGAGTAGATTTAGTCGACTAAAATCTTATCAAATTTAGTCGACTAAAACTAAATTGATTCAGAAGACTAAAATATGACTAAAACTAAACTGTAATTTTAGTCAAAAGGCTAAGACTAAAACTAAAAAGTTTGCTGTCAAAATTAACACTGATGCAGCCGTTTTTTTATTTCAACATGCTTTCAAGCAGAAATAACGCCAAAGCATTATTCTCTTGAACAGCTCTTGCAATTATATCACATTTGAGATCGGCTCTTTGATATTTACCTCTCATTGAAAGATGAAAAAATGTGGGGGAAATATGGGAAAGTACTTAAATGGCATGATAGCAGGATAAAATGGTAAAATACGGGAGAATCTCTGCAAAAATAGTAGAATTGACGGGTATGCTCAGTACCTGTCTTTTATGATTTAACTGTTTATTAGTAGTCATAAGGTATGATCTTATTCTAAATTCCCAATCAGCCAAAACCTATACCCAAGTTCTACTAACAATTAATACAAAGCTAATTACTCAGCTAATGATTTGTTAATATTGTGAATTGTGACTTAAAAGGGACCTATTTTTACAAGATTAAAATAAGTCTCTGATATCCCTAGTGTGTGTATGTAAAGTTTCAGCTCAAAAAACCCCTCTAACATTGTTTTATAGTATTAAAACATTCCCCTTTTAGGTTTTGATGCTAATTGTGTCATTTTGGACAGAGACAGTCGCTTTAAATTTAAATGAGATTGTGCTCTCAGTCTTCTTTTCAAAAGAGGGCGGAGCTACAAATGCCTATGTGTCAGCAAAGTGGCAGATTCAAACAGACAACTAAGGTCCTATGCTAATAAGGGAGAGATCGACACTAATGGGACTTTCCGGCCTTTGATGACAGGTACAAAGGTAGAATGTCAATGAAAATGTTTCTGCAAAATAAAAAATGTAATTAATATTTTTTTGCTATTGGAAGCTGGCTATATTCTCAGACTGTTTTGTATAATAGTTTTTTTTTTTAAAGTGTCACTGTTATTTTGAACAAAATCAAAGCAAAACAATTAGATTTTTAGAGTTTGTTACAGTGGTTTGAAACAGCCTGGCATGCAGACTTGCATATACCAATAAGCACCTTTAATTTTCCATTGATCTGTGGCAGTTATGTAATAGATGAGTATTGCTCTGAGGCTTCACTTTCTCTGACTTTTTCTCTTCAGTTTTGTTAACATCAAAATTTAAAAGCTATTTTCTCACTCTATTTTGCATAGTTCTATTGGTCAACATTTTGTACTCTAAAACTATTAAGGTATTTTTAGTTTAGAACAGTTTTAGAACAATCTCAATACTTCAGAGATACTTCATTATCAGAAGTTATCAGCTGATATTGGCAAGTAGGGGCCTTCTGTGCCTACTGGTAAGCTCAGTAAGCTGTTATCATTCATCCATCAACCATCAGCTATACTAATAGAAAAGACTCCAGATTGAGATCTGTTTTTACATTACTGTGACGTTTAGATTTAGGTTTGTGGTAGGGGTAGACTCTAAAAAATACAATTAATGGGAAATTTCAGAAATAATATAAATAATTGTCATGGTTAAGCAGCTATACTAATAGAGAACACTCCAGATCCAGATCTGTTTTTAAATTACTGTGACAGTTGGTTTAGGTAGGGGAAGACGTTAATACAGTACAATTAATTGAGAAATTTAATAAATAATATAAATAGTTCTTGTTAACTTCCGGCCGCAGCTGTATGTGATCAATAGCTGATTAAGCATGTAGATGGATGATAACAGCCTTCTGAGTATACCAGTAGGTGCTGAAGGCCCCTACTGGCCCATATCTTTCAGCTGAATTCCACTGTTAACGCCACTGATAACATTCGAAGCTTCGAGACAATATATAACTGCCAAAGCAATGTCTCAGATTCAGTATAGTCAACACTGCATTATTTTTTATTATCAGTCAATCTGAAAAGCCTTTATTTAAAAAAGTCTTTACTATAACAAGGCAAAGGCAAACAGTAAAAAAGTAAAAGTAAAAGTAAAGTTTCTACATTATTCTGTCATAATGCTGTTTATAGCAGACTGTAAGTGACATGACCTGAAAGCAACCTTTTAAAATGTGTGATAATGTTGATGCATAATGCTGTTAACATGCAACTATTTCATTTTTGAGCTACTCAAAGCATTAACACCACTTCTGACACAATGAAGTGGATTTTTAACTGTCACTTTGTCGCTGTGGTCACAATAGTTACTGTATGTCTATGGTATAGAGGTGCTGTTAGGATCAGTGGTTAGGCAATGAAATGCTTGTGTTATTTCCACAATTCTGCACAGGACAGCATATTGTGATTCTCTGTGGCATCTCTATCTTTTTGTTGCTTGAGTAATCCAGTGTTTGTATTTTTCCAGCTCCCACTGCTTGTGTCAGACAAAATATAAAAGGAGAACTTTTTTGGAATTTTTGTTTCAGTAAAAAGCTAAATGAGTTATAAAAAAACAAAACAAAGAACTTTAATGCATGACACATGTGTCAATATTTAATAAATCAAGCATTTCAATAGAACACTTTAGTCAAACTGCCATCAGCTGACATTAAGCTTTTCTTGGAATGTACTGTACAACTACAATCCAGTTTTGACACCTATTTTAGCAGCCTATTAAATACATTTACTCAGACTTTTTCCTCCACCCTAAATCTCATCTACAATAGTAGCTCCACATCATCTGATTATTTTCAGTTTGGCATTAACATTATCATTTTCAATGTTTCTGACTGTATAAATAATTCTGCACCCATTTGAGTCTGTTGTTACATGCACAATATTGATATCATTGGCAGTTCAAAATACACTTAATTATTGTTATTTAAACTTTTAAGGGTATTCAGATTGTTGTTTCATTGGTTTTCATTGGCAGCAAAGTCTTAAAACCTTTTGTTTATTTTCAAATATTATTATATATAAACATATTCATGTTTATCTTGCCTATGACATTGAAATTTCCAACCCAGGCTCATTCTGAAAACATACCCCATAAACATTTCTGGAAAGTTCCAAGTACGTCACAAGAGGTTTGTTTTTCTTTGCAGTTTTTGCTTTTGTGAATCAACCAGAGACCGCTGTGTATGTTTTTGAGATCACAAATTTCTTTTGCAAGTGCCAGAGGCTGCTGTCAACTGACTGACTGACTTACTAAAGGACTGACTAACTGACCAATTGACTGACCCACCCAACTCCTTCTTTAAATCCAACTAATAGTGTTTTTAAAATGTTTCATAAGACATCAAGTGTTTTCATAGTATTTTTTGGCTTCTTTTTTGTCTTACCTGCTTTCTGGAACCGTTCTTTGCTGGACTGGAACCCCATCATCGTGGTCAACTGTAAAAAAAAAAAAAAGTATTTTTGTCTTTTTTATTTGTATTTGAATTATGTTTGTAGAAGTTGTGAAATATATTGAAGGTGTACTTAACTGTTCAGTTCTGGTATGCAGAGAATGGTTGCAGAAAGAGGAAGTATGTTTGGGTGCAACAGCCAAGGGACTGCAGAATGATTGACAAGTGATGTTACACTAAAACGTCACATTTATATATCAGTTGTGTATAAATATTGGAGTCAGGGAAATGTAGTTTTGTTGTGATCCTCCTGAATGTAATTCTAGTATTGCATTGGTGTAACATAACCCAGAGCTCTGTCCTCGAATTCATCATTTGTATCTAACAAATTACTAATATTTTTGACATTCCAGCCTGATCTCACGAGGAAACATAAGTATTTTACGTTTTGTCAGAATTATTGGCTAATTCGTACGAATTCATACAATTTCAGTCGTGCGAAAATTTACGATTTTAAAAAGGAGGTGTGGCATCCAACCCCACCCCTAACCCCAACCGTCATTGGGGGATGAGCAAATTGTATAAAATTGTGCAAATTAGATCATACAAATTCATACGAATTAGCCACTAAATCAAAAAGTTACAAATTGTCGTGAGATTGCATTGGACATTAAAGAAAACTCTCTCCTGACCTTTTTTATTGAACATGCATGGAATTGGCGAGATATTCCAACACAACTCATCTATGCATCTCAAGTGTGCTGATGTACATGCCGAACTACTTGACAAACAGGTAACAAACTGGTGACAACCTTTCTGTGACTATTTACTGGCTTTTCATAAATGTCATAGTAAGGATGATTTAAAGATGAAGCAAGACAAACTGCATTAAAGATAAAACACTGAATTAAACATTATGGAGCGGATAAAAAGAGATCTACGAATGACTTAACAGCTGGATAATTTGATGTTAATTTCTTAGTGAATGCATAAAAGTTATAATAAACTGATTAAAATGAGTTAATAACTAATACAATTTTAAAATATATTATTTTTTTTTAATGAAAGCCTGTTTTGGCGTCAAGCTGATTTCTGTTGCCAGATTTTAATGCATTTTATTATACTACTATACTAATGCATTTGTCTTTCATTCAAAATTAAGTGACTTTGCTTCTGAAATGGCTGCGGAGTGTGTGCGTGTATGTGTGTGTGTAATAACTTACTTATGTTAACCTCTGATAATTTGAACATCTTTGACCTTTATGATTTCAGTGCCTACATGCATTTATTGTTAGAACACACAGTAATAGTCTGTAGCCAGTTTAAGAGCTACGCAAATCCAAGGTCATATTCATGTGCTTTCTTGTAATTCTCTGCAATTTCTTAGACGTTCTGTGCAATCGTTGAACTTTGAGGTCTTTTTAATGCTTTTATTGGAAGAGGCTACAATGTGAAAACGCTCACACCATCATTCATATGTATGAGGTCAATAAGGTGTGTCAGAGAGAGTCATTCACAAAGCTTGCTTTTTCTACATTGAACATTTTTCTTTATGGCTTTCTTTGTATTTTCAACTTTCTTGTTGTTTTGAATATATATGCTTGAATATTATTTGCATTTAAACGTTTGGTTGACACTTTATTCATATTTGTTTTAAATCTAACATATATTTAGCTTTACTTTGCAATAAGTAAACAAACATGCATGACTACAAGATTGAGCTGCACAATTTATAGTTTCAGCATCGATAGCACAATGCACAAATCTACAATCGAGTCACATAATAATTAACCACAATTACAGTTAAAAACACATGCAAAGATTAACAATAATAGTGTGAAATATAATTAAAGGCCTGAGAATATATTAGATTTAAAGTGAATTATGACCATTTGGGCACAAGAAGTCATACAGTTTGTAGCTTTAATAAAGATTAATTATATACAGTAGAATTATTTGAAGATCACAACAGATTTTTTTAAATTCGGTTTGGTATTGTTCAATATAGTTGTATGACAACCTTGATAAAAGGTTTTGATTCGCTTCAGATGTTGAATAGTGTTATTTTACATTTGATAATTTAATTTCTGGACGTCATGCTGTTAGACTCTCCAGAAAATCATAAGGAGCTGTTTCTTTTATTTGTTTCTCTATGCTTTTGTATTAACTCTTTTAATCGATTTATTGTGGTTTGTGCAGATGCACTCTGTATCACTGTAAAATTATTAATTCCTCCCAAACATAGTTATTTAAATAAAATTATGTTCAAATCGCGCCATATATATATATGGGCACCCCTGGTAAATAAGGGACTAAGAGTGAAAATGAATAAATAAATTATTTTTTTTTGTTAAGCAAATTGATAAATTAGTTTATAAAACTTCACATATATTGCAGAAATACAAAATACCACAATGTCAGTTTTTTTCCAATATTCACTTAATATCTGTCAATATCTAAAATAACTTCAAGACTGCAAAACATTGTAATATTTACCACTGCTGTGTTACAAAATATGATGTAATATATCGGTCATATCTCTACATACAGTTTGAATTCTTTACGGTGTAGAAGTCGACCATGACTGAAAGTCTTTTCCGCCGTGGGCACATTTTTTATGTTCTTTATTCCTTCATTCTCAGTAATCATGAAAGCACAAAACCCATTGTGCTCGCTCATCTCTCAAGAGAGTTACAGAGCTTTTGACTTTGTAAAGGACAAAGTCATGAAAGATGAGCTGAATTTAATGCGCAGGCTTCCTTAAATTCATACTTGAGAGCTAAACACTGATTTGAATCTGAAAGAAAAATGGATGTAGTTGAAATATAAAATGCTGTAGTGAAGAGAACGGGGAGATAAACTGAAAGATTGATGCTGATCAGATTGTGTGCAGATTGTAGATCAGAGCTGTTTAACTGTGGCAACCTAAAGATGAACTGTCTGCGCAAATCCAAACACCTGTTTCCATCTCTGATGAAAACTAACTGCGCCGCACTGAGTCCATTACACTAATGTCAATAAAAAAGCACAGCACATCAGGAGTTTAAATACAGTATATGCAGCCGGTGTTTTATTGTGTACTTTTCTGATTTATTGTTTCCCAGTAAAACAGCTGCAGATTTTACAGCCATGGTTAAATTTTTATAAGCATTTCAGAAAAATAACTTCGTTTTGCCATGGCAAAAAATAGTTGGCCCGTTGGAACGAGACTCAAGGCGAGGTTGATGAATTCACGTCACACTATAAATAAGACAATACTCGTAAATCTTGATTTACTCTGCTGCAGTCCTGGAAGTTTTTATTACTTACTTTGCCGTCTATCATAAACCTGGTATACTGCAGCCTTCAAAAGTTACATTCATAAAAGTTTTGTGCACTGCTTTCATAGACTGAGTTGACACCCATATGTTAGATTTCGTGGTTTCTCTATTAATAGAAGAGTAATTTCTTGGACTTTTTCTTTACTTTTTTCTTAAGTTGCTGTAGTTAACCAGTTGTTTAAACCTCACTCACTGTCCTTTAGCTTAGCCCCTGATTTATGAGGGGTTTCACATTGTAATGAACCACCAATTACTCTGGTATACGTTTTTCCAATTCCCTTTAAGTCATTTCACTTGGCGGCTATCTTTGAAACACCTCTCGGGCAATATGCTCAGGCATTTTGTCTAAATGGGGAAACATCAAATTCTCCAAAACTGTTTGCCAAGCTTATGAGTACATTACAAATTTGGAGCCACCAATAAAATTAAACAGCAGCAGTCTTGTCGGCACAATAGCCTAGTGGTTAGCGCGCCGACATATGGTGCAATAGCACGTCAGGGCGTCGCGAGTTTGAATCCCGGCTCAAGGACATTTCCCTACCCCCTCACTCTCTCTCCCACTTCACTTCCTGTCTCTATACTGTCCTATCTAATAGAGTGGAACTATGATGTCAGTTTGTATGCAAAAACCCGGAAGCGAGTTAGCATTTTAGCACTTCCGGTTCCCTCGTCCCAAAGTCAATGGGTTTTTTGAATGGGGTTTCAGTAAAATCGCTTAAATAAGGTCCGTGTCTAACACAAATTCAAGATATTTTCACGTTTTGTTCTACGACATAAAACACATCAGTTACAGCACACTTTTGAATTTTTAATTCAGCCATGCTTCTTTAAAAAGACGGTTGCTATCAAGTTGCTAAATGGGACTACAGGCGGTGTCGGAGACATTATACGTCATCGAGCTGATCTGGTCTGGAGCGCAGCTCGCTTGTGTTGGGCATTTGGATTTGTCTGTTATTTAGGTATTTTCATGAATAGTATTTTATATTTTTTTGTGTTTTTCTAATTAAGAATTCAGATTGTGTATAGATAATGCCTTCACATGTAAAGGCTGTCGAGACAGATTCATTTGTTGATCATTTATTTTAATTAAACTATAAGATACTGCTCACCAGTGCAGCCTGTCTCTCTCCTGCCCTCAGTAATGCAAACGTTTGAATAAATGTGTAAAAATACAGACATGTTAACTGTCATTTTAACGTGATCAAGTGATTTTTCGTCTTTTTTTTATTCATCTGAACACATTTTACTCAGTCATAACTGCAATATTTATACTCCTCCAAAAAACGTATAGCAGATGTGACTGTATGGGCTGCTTTTCGCTGTACGTCATGACATAAAAGGAATATTTAATTTTGCTCTGTGTCCATCATGATGGAACTTGCAGCCATTTGATAGACTTGTTCCTCCTCACGCCTCATTTCTGTCATCTGTTAAGGTAAACAGGCTGTGTGCGCGAGTGATACACTTATTTAGATATGCCTGATGAAAAATACTATATAGGCAGACTCATACACGCAGTTTTAAATCTTTTAGAACAACCGCAAAGCAAAACAGATGTATTTCCCACGTAAAAACGATCCAAAAGGCACATAGGTCTATGTATTTTTGCGTATTTATTTGTTTATAATATATAGCGTGGATTATAATATAATAAACAGAGAGATTAACTCTTTGTCATGGACATTATTTCTAAAAGTAAGCTTGATAAGTTGTCTGTTGCAGGGTGGGGCTGACGTCACAGATGAGCACCCCAAGGGCTCTGTAGTTCGTTTATAGCCTAATGTTAGCTTTTTAACTCTTGCGTTTGCATTTAAGATCCAAAAGTGCTCAAAGTTGTATTTTTCGTGTGAGAATTATCCATCTGGACAAAACGTGTAAGTGTAATGAACAGTGTTTGAACACAGAGCTTATTTTTTGCAATCTTCGAAAAGCCTATGGGAAAATCCTATAGGGATTTTCACGAGGGAACCAGTTTTATGCTTGCAGCCGATTAGCCTACAAAGTGACGTCATAGTTCCTCCACTCTATAAAGGCAAAAAGGCCAAAAATAAATCTAAAAAAAAAAAACAGCAGCAGTCTCATAAGTTTCATTTCTAATTGTCCGGGTCAAACTAAATCGTCATACTTTCAGGTTGCTCAAGATAATGCACATGCACACTGGAAAGGAGGAAGATCAGGATTCTTCATTTACTTGTTTGTGGACATTTGAGTTGCTGCTGTCATGTGATGTGCGTTTGGCAGAACGGACTGTACTTCGCGTTAGTTTCATAGAGATTACAAAACAAAAAAAATAATAGTTATCAAGTGTACTTAGTTCATTTAAAAACACAGATTTCAAGCTTTATTCTTGTCTGTGAAGCAAGTATTAGCTGAAATTTTAGTGTGTTTAATAATGACCAAACTGTCGTAAAAGCAGATGCCTAGTCCAAGCTTTTCCCCGGAGAAACATCAGTCTATAGCGATCAATGATTGGCTCCTGTACTAGTGGGCGGGGCTTCATTTGCCATATTGACTGTCACATTTTTCCACATTCAAAACTATACGAGTGACATGTCTTGTGTTTTCTGTAGTCTTTGGTTTTATTCAGCGGATGCCCTTCCAGCACTGGGAAATGCCTTAACACTCTCTTATTTACACTAGGGCTGCATGATATTGGAATTTTGCACTGATATTACAATATTTTATTATTCTGCAATAAGTATCGCAATATAATTACAGTTTCACAAGGTGGGGGTGGGGTGGCTTGCTTTGCATTGTCCTGTTTCTAGTCCAAAAATTCTTAGATCAAGTAAAAAATATTGTATTACTTTCACCTTCAGAAGATATAACTCAAACCTTAAAACAAGCAAAATGATCTGCCATTATGTCAGTAAAATAATCTTGTTTTCGCTTTGAAATGTAGATATCTGGACTAGAAACGAAACAAAAATCTGAGATTTTTTTTTTGCATAAATTGTATAAATTCTGAATACATAATTAAATACAATTAATCTTTATTACATCATATTTTTTTTGTCCAAATGTTTTAAACTATTGAATTTCTCAGTCACAGGCCTTAAAACACATGCAAATGATAAACTTTTACTCTATTATGGTTAAACTAAGCAGTCACCTTACATGTCTTACACCTTACACGTTCTGTTGCTCCTTTTCAACTATAATTCAGACTTAACACATTGCACATTGCGATGTCGATGGTGAAACGATGTATTGTGCAGTTGTAATTCAAACACACACTCAATTATTTGTTTATCCAATTTACCATTACCACATGTCTTTGGACTGTGGGGGAAAACAGAGTACTGGTAGGAAACATCACACAAACACAGGGAGAACATGCAAACTCCACACAGAAATGACCCCTGGCCCAGCCGGGATTCGAACTAGCGACCTTCTTGCTGTGAGGCGACAGTGCTAACCTATTTAAATCTGCATACTTAAAAACTAAAACTTATTTCTAGTGACTTATTTTAAGTGACTATTTCTACAGCTCATCTACATCACATCAAATAACACTCAATCTAATAATGAGTTTGTTAAGACAAGCTCCTATATAAGACAAGACAAAATTTTTTGAGTATAAGTGAAGATACAGAGAATATTGAGCGTGTACAATGTCTTGAATGTGTAAACTTCTGTGTTTTGAAGTATAAACCAATCCACACTGTTAGACTTATAGAAAGTAGATCATTGAATAGGCAATAATGAATGACAATGTATACTGAACATGAGCCTTGAAGTTATCAAAATGATTACAGCAAGTTAGCACAAATTGAACCCAAGAAATTCACACAATGTATCTCGGCATTCAGAAAAATATTAAACAACTGTTTTCAATATTGATTATGAGAAATATTCCTTGAGCACCATATGTGAGAACAATTTCTGAAAGATTATTTACACCAATGACTGGAATAATGGCTGCTGACACTTCAGCTTTGTCACTTCAGAAATAAAGTGCTATATTTAAAATATGGGCGGCACAGTGGCTCAATGGTTAGCACTGTTGCCTCACAGCAAGAAGGTTGCTGGTTCAAGTCCCGACTGGGCCAGGAATCATTTCTGTGTGGAGTTTGCATGTTCTCCCTGTGTTCACGAAGGGTTTCCTCCCTTACTCTGGTTTCCCCCACAGTCCAAAGACACGTGCTATAGGTGAATTGAATAAACTACATTGTACATAGTGTATGACTGTATATGTGTGTATGGGTGTTTCCCAATACTGGGTTGTGTTTGGAAGGTCATCCGCTGCGTAAACCTTATGTTAAAATTGTTGGTGGTTCCTACCGCTGTGGTGACCTCAGAAATAGAGACTGATACCGCTGTGGTGACCTCAGAAATAGAGACTGGGCCAAAGGTAAATGAATGAATGAATATTTAAAATATATTAAAATTTATAATTATTTTAAATTACAAAAAATTATTTGTTACATTATTTTAAATAAATTATTAACCCTCCAAAAAGCATTCTTGTTGAGTAAAAGATAAAAGATCTCTGTCCCCCAACTGTGGAACAGCAGTGCATGCCAATTTAACAAGTCGATATATAGTGTTGACTTGATTTCCATATCTTTGAATGCAGACTATCAGAAGTATTTTGTTTTTCTTTTTTTATTGTTCAACACTTGATGTATTATTACCACCACTTGCTATATTCAATCGGTTTTTCTATTTATTTATTCAAAATGCTACATATACTGTGTTAGATTAACTGGGACCTGGCATAGCCTACCATTTTGTTGGTCTGATTGCTTCTATTGTTCTGCCCATTTGTAAAACAATTTATATAAAAGCATCTTCTAAATGATTAAATATAAATATAAATCTTACACTTTGCCTGACACTTTGCTTTGTCTTCACACAGCAGTTCTGTTTCATAGTTTAGTTTTTTCATTAATGCCTTCACTTTTTGAGCACAAAGTATAAAAAATATAGGAAACAAATTACACACATACAGTTGAAGTTAGAAATATTAGCCCTCCTGAATTATTAGCCCCCTGTATATTTCATTCCCCAGTTTCTGTTTAATGGAAAGTTTTTTTTTTTTGAACACATTTCTAAACATAATAGTTTTAAAGGTTCAAGAAACCCTCTTTATTTAGAGCATCTGTCAGCTTTAATTGTGGGGAAAACTGGATCATTTGGAGCTTTTGTCAGCTAATTTCATCTTCCAGGTTTAAAATCATTTAGCGTGCATCTGCTGGTGGAGCGATGACGCGTCGGATTCTCATTATTATTCATAGGTGAGTTTTCCTATCCTATGAGAAGACCCTGCTTCTTAATTATTCATGACTGCATGTGCCTTCTGATGACAGATTAGTATGGACAGACCAAAGTCCTGCCAAGCTATGAGACCATGGCCGCACACGACACACAGTATTTAGCCGTTTATGAAGGCTTGTATGGATTTGTTTCCATGATCCACGGAGTTTGTTGCATGGCTTTCTCTGTGATGCTGTCAGGGCCTCCGATACAGACAACCTGCTTGTGTGCAGCAAGTATTTTTTGTCGGGAGAGCTGTACGAGGATTGAAGAATGGCAGACTTTGTCTTTTATCAGTTGAGTTTTTTACCGTTCAGACACATTGCCGTGCTGCTGTGTTCGCCTATGTTTAAAATTCTCCGGATTACCGGCAGGGCTAGTGGTTGGTATAGATAGTACAAGAGATCTTCTGTACTGGTATCTACATTGTCTGCATTCAGACCCGGGTATTGAGGAGGAGAGAGGTCCTCCTTATTTATAGTATTTATATAAACATGATTATCTTTATAATGATATAACAAATTTGCGTTATGTATTATATGAATTTATGGATAGCATATTGTAGTTGTCACAGCATTTACTTACTGTTTATGTCTTTGCATTTTAACTTCGTAAGCTATAAAATCATGGGTCTCCTTACATTTTGTGTAGATTTTTTTATTTTGAGCTGGTGAGTCAACTGACAAAAGCATTTATTTTTTTCTCCTGCTCTGCCAGCCATGCCCACACCTCCCTCTTCTCGCAGTGTTCTACGCCTATCTCTGAGCATTTTTTTAAGATTCTGAGGTAGAGTTGAACTGAAAGAGGGGGTTTGTTCTGTAGGCAATTGAGAACAAAATATTGCTTAAAGGGACTAACAATATTGACCTTAAAATTGTAAAATAAAACAAAAAAAAAAAAAACAGCTTTTATTCTAGACAAAGTAAAAACCAAATAAGACTTTCTCTAGAAAAAAAAAACATCAGGAAATACTGTGAAAATATTCCTTGCTCTGTTAAAAATCATTTAGAAAATGTCTGAAAAATAAAAAAGAATACGTACCCCTATATACATTTATGAGTGCCAACTCTCTGCTGAACCCAACCGATAGTGTTTTCAAAAGCACCGATTTACCAACCCACCCACTTCCCTGAACCCAACCAACAGCGTTTTCAAAAGCAATCCAAAAAAACATGAGCCCTCACCCGATTTTTACCATGTTTTCAGAATTTACCACATTCTCACAATGTAATTTTCTTGTTTATTTTTTTTATTTTTTGCCATTTGTTTTTGTCCTCCCGGCTTTCTGAAACCTTTCTTCACTTCTGGTTACTCCACTCCATGTTCACTCCACGTTACAAGTCCACCGTCATCGTATGCGGGGAGCTACTGGACAAACTATTAACAGTGGAAAAGCTGTCCATACTGAGGTAAGCGGTCAGCTAGTAAGCACAAAAAGGAAGGACGTCATACTACCCTGTAGCATTTGTTTTACAGACCAAATGCAGCAATACGTACCTCTTGCTACATAATTTATGATCTCCAGAAATTAATATAGGACTACATTTTTAGAATGAGTCTATTTTGCAACATTTTTGACTTCAACTGTATAGAATTAGTTTGGTCTGTTTTGCTAGGAGTTAATTAGAAAAGGGAGCTACGCTGTACTTCCATATTTTCAAACTCATTTGCCAGATGGACATTAAACTCTCTCTCTCTCTCCTCGTCCTGCGCTGACAATGTTTTTGAGCTGTTTAATTAAGCTTATTGAGTTTGCATTGACAGACGTGTATTATATGGACCGGTGGGCAAACTCTGCATAGTGGCTTGTTAATTGCTCGAGGTTGAACTGGACGTTGCTCTGTAATTGCATCAGTGTCCAGAGCTTTGATTTTGACACGTCATTTATTTATTCGCTCACCTCGTCCCATGTTCAGAGTCACACAGAATCCATCACGCCCTTATTCGCAGTTGGACACAACATGAGGCACCAGAGCAGGCCAGTGTTTACTTCTCAGCATCTGTGGGGTGGCACAAACACTTGCCAGCAGTGTGTGGCTCTGACCTTGTTAAGGTTTTTATTGCTCTATTGACTCTGTCATTAATGGCAACCCTCTCATGTTTGCTCCCTACGGCGTGGACTTTGGTCTTGAAGCCTCTGTCCTTTATGTTTGTGCTTCTTTTTTTTCCTCTCCCCCTCACAATTGACTTTATATTCTATTATTTTTAACTTAGGCGGGGCTGTAAAACACAGAATATCTCATAATCAAATGTATTTGATTGGCGCACTGCTGAACAGGTTTGCTTCACGGTAGCCTTTAGATCAAGGCCGAAGGGAGGAGCAGAAATTATTGGCCTGCTTAGTTTTTGAAAACAACTGAAAATGACATTTCTTTGATCCAGCCTGCCGCTTTTTAGTTGAAAGCCAGCCGATTTAATATGAAAAATTGTGCAGTCTCTTTGAAGATATAAATATATATGCTTTTTTTCATGTTTGTTTGTGACACATAACACAAAGGACTGTTTGTTTCTGTTTTAATTTTAGCATAAATGATTAACAGGTATATTCATGTTGCCGGTTTGATTAAATTGTTAACCTTAAAGCAGGGATGTCAAACTCAATTCCTGGAGGGCCGCAGCCCTGCACAGTTTAGTTCCAGCCCTAATTAAACACAGCTGATCAAACTAATTGAGTCCTTTAGGCTTGTTTGAAACCTACAGGTAAGTATGTTGGAGCAGGGTTGGAACTAAACTGTGCAGGATCGCAGCCCTCCAGGAATTGAGTTTGACATCCGTGCCTTAAAGGGATAGTTCACAGAAAGTTTGAATAAGCTGCCTTTATTCACTCATCCTATAATTGCTAAAAACCTCTTGATTGAGTGTATTTAATAAGTTGAACACTAAGGAAAATATACTAAAGAATGTTGAAAAAAAAATTTTTTATTTTTTTTCCTACTATGGATGCCAATGGCTGATTTTTTTTCCAATATAATCCAGATCATTTTGTTTTAAGTTCAACAGACGAGAACTATTTGAGTGTAAGTAAATGGTGAGAAAAGGTTTATGTATTCATGTATTAAACTAGTATAACTATTTCACCATTATATATTTATAAATCAAATCAAATTAGTATTCAGTTTAAAGTGCAATTTAAAGGCTTAGCTAGGTTAATTAGATAAGTCATTGTATAATGATGGTTTGTTCTGTAGACAATTTAAAAAATATTGCTTAAGGAGGTTATTAACATTGATGAAATTATTGATAAAATGGTTTAAAAAAAATAAAAACTGCTTTTATTCAAGCCGAAATAAAACAAAATAGACTTTCTTCAGAAGAAAACATATTACGCGAAATACTGTTAAAAGTCTTTGCTCTGGTAAAAATCATTTGGGAAATATTTAAAATCACAGTAGGACTAATTTTAACTTCAACTGTACAATAGTGTACAGTATGCAAACTCTTTCAATATCTTGCTTTCCATGAAACAGGATTTACATGTATGGACCCATTTAACAAGACTGTTTGCGTTTGATGGTCAAACATTCATTTATAAATTTTCGTTTCAGTTTAGTCCCTTTATTAATCAGGGGTTCACACAGTAGAATGAACTGCCAACTTATCATGTATATGTTTGTACGCAGCAGATGCCCTTCCAGCTGCAACCCATCACTGGGAAACAGCCATACGCTCTAATTCACACACACACACACTACGGAGTGAGTATTTACAACTGTCGAGTCCCGTGAAGGAGCTCCAGATGGGAAGTTTTGTTTTGTGTTTACCTTATGATTA
The DNA here is from genome assembly GCF_049306965.1 of Danio rerio. Classification (NCBI taxonomy): domain Eukaryota; kingdom Metazoa; phylum Chordata; class Actinopteri; order Cypriniformes; family Danionidae; genus Danio; species Danio rerio. The sequence continues at coordinate 33,054,783 of NC_133189.1, forward strand.
AAGTTGTTGCACGTCTACCAGTTCCCATCTCTGAATGAGCGAGTTTGAGCGACTTGTACATTAAGGTAGCATTTGAAAATAACAAAACACAAGTAAAGAAACTCTACACAGAGGAAGATAAAAACCTCCACGCCAGCTAGCATTTCAGAAGTGTTGTTGCAGAGTAACACAAACAGCTCACAGAAGAATAAATGCAAGGCATACGCCGTGGGTCACGCCGATCACTCGATGCAGAAGCCTGGTTTATACTTCTGCGTTTATTTACTTCTGGTTTATACTTCTGGTTTATACTTCGAGCGATAGACGTGACCCACATCGCTTCCGTTGCGTGTTAGCCTTAAAGCAGGCTTAACGGTCATTATAATCTCAAATCCTTAAAAGATTTTAATATTTAAATTTTTAAAAAAGTATGACTTTTTATGCATTTATGTATGTATCATATCATCTTTGAGTCAAATTACAAAAAAACGAATTACCACATATGTGAGGTGTTTGTAATGTAGCATCTATTGGGCTGAGAGTAAATTTGACGTTATTCTTTCCTCTAGCTGCCGTCATCAGTCTTACACTATTTTTCCCCTTTTTTGAAAATCTTGATAACACCGTTGTGGTGTTTTTTTATTTTAGTATTTCTGAAAATAGGATTGAAAAAAATTATTTGTTATACTTTCTCATTCACTGCACTCTAAGTTGCACTCCAACTATGACGACTTCTGCTTCTGAGAAACACAGAAATGTGAAAAGGGTCAATTGTAAAAGTGTTTAAAATAGTTTCTGTTTGCACAATATTTCCTCCATGATCCATTTCTCGGTAGCTCTAACCTACATTACACAGAGCACGAATAGTAAATCTTGCTGTACTGCAGGGATTCTCACAAATAGAGCCCATTCAGCACCTTGGACAGCTCCATGGCCACACCATTAACCTACCCTCACATTCAGCTCACCAGCGGTTGTCATACACAGGAGTCATGGCCCACCTAAATCCCACGCACACATACTGCCATGCTGGGGTATTTGAGGGAACCCAAGAGGCTGGAAGTGAGTTATAGGTGAGATAGTCACCCAGCAAGATGAAGCTGGCGGGATCGATTCCCAGAAATCAGCAGAATCCTAGCTGGCCTACCGAGCACACTCATCTGTTTCCTTGACATAATTGTTCCTTTCTTGTTACTTTATGTTCTAATCAATCAACTCTGAGTAAAATGCCAATTACAACGGCCATTGATACGGCCAATGGAAAAAAGAGAGAATTATTGCGTGTAACATTACTGCAAATTGCCATTAGAGTTTCGCTCTTTCTGGGAGGGGAATAATTGGTGATAATCAAGAAATAACATCTGATGGATTGAGTTGTATTTCACATTTAATGGCAAAACGCTGTTTATTGCAGGGAGTAGGGCAGACCCATTAATGTGTCCTTTCTAATCATGTCTTAAAGTGTTGGACTTGTTGCAGAAAACAAAAAAAATAAAAACCCACTGTGATATTCTAAACAACCAGACGAAGTAATGGCCAGCGATTTTGAATCAGCCATTATATCGAGGCGATTCATTAGCGTAATTAGTGTATAAACATTGGCTGTGGACCGATTATGAGTGTAGATTTGTTAATGGCCAAATTTGTTCATTAGGCAAAGCATCATATTCATAACTTGGGAAGTTATTGTGTGATTCCTGGATGCGAGAAACGATATTAGTTGTGCTTGTGCAGAAAATGGCTTAATTGGACTAACTGTGACATTCGGCTAATGAAATGTGAGGGACACGTTGGAAGAAACTTGTACAGCATCTTACCTTTCAGATATGCCATGGTAAAATTAGTTTGAAGACATGTCAGATCTTCTTAAAACGTGTCAGTCAAGCGTCATTTAATGAAGTTCTGGTGGACTGTGTGTGGAAGACAGATGGTGTAGCTTCCAGACATAACAACTGAACAATGAGCTGTCTGGTGTCCATTAATTAGCTGATCTCAATCAATTGTTTAGATTGCCCATATGCTCTCGGTTCAGTATGTTCAGCTGTGCTTCTGGAAGCCCACTCTCAGTCTGGTCCCTACCATTTTGTATTTGAGGCCTCAGAATGGCGGAGGCTCACAAAGGATAGCAGCTGAATGGATAAAGGAATGAACAGAGTAATAATAAATGCTACATAAAACTCCTTTTGAGCTTATGAGTGTTTATCTTTAATAAATAAGCAATATTTCACTCATACAATTACAGTGTGCCATATTGCATGGATATGAGTGTGGTATTGAATTGTATGAGTAAAAATTAAAATTTTATAAGTTTAAAAAAATAATAATAATAAATTCTTCAGCGAAGAACTACTTCCTTCTGAGTTTCACATCTCAGTGTTGACCATTTTCACAGCTGAGCAAAACCCTGTGTTGTTATTTCAAAAACATTACTTTAGAACTACTGTATGAAGAAGGGAATGCTGGGTTACTTCATTGCTTTATGTAGAGAATTGTAACCTCTTAAGCACTATTTTAGCGGCAATTGTTTCTCATGGGGATGTCTGTAAAATTTAAATCTCCACAGCTCTGCCATGATTAAACACATGCTTTCGAGATGAATTTTCAATGGATGTCATGTCTCTGTTTTAATCATACAAATCTGAAACTATGTCTCTTTCTTGATCATATCTCAGATCGATGATAATATGTACAGTTGAAGTCAGAACTTTTAATCACCCCCCCCCCCCCCCCGTTTATTTTTCTCCCAATTTCTGTTTAACGGAGAGAACACATTTTCAACACATTTGTAAACATAATAGTTTTAATAACTCATTCCTAATAACTGCTTTATTTTATCTTCGCCATGATGACAGTATTTCCCAGAGATGCGTTGCGGCTGGAAGGGCATCCGCTGTGTAAAAACTTGCTGGATAAGTTGCCGGTTCATTCCGCTGTGGCGACCCCACATTAATAAAGGGACTAAGCTGACAAGAAAATGAATGAATGAATGATATTTTTCAACAAACTTCTATTCAGGCGTAACTAGGTTAAGTATTTTAGGTCAGGTTAGGGTAATTAGGCAAGTTATTGTATAATGATGGTTTGTTCTGTAGACTATTCAAAAATATATAGCTTAAAGGGGCTAATAATTTTTACTTTAAATGTTTTTTTTATTAAACTGCTTTAATTATAGCAGAAATAAAACAAATAATACTTTCTCCAGAAGAAAAAAATATTATCATATACTGTAAAAACATACTGTAAAAATGTCCTTGCTCTGTTAAACTAAATTTAGGAAATATTTAAAAAAGGAAAAAAAAATTAAAAGGGGGGCTAATAATTCTGACTTTGACTGAACAGAATATGTGGAAATGGGATCCTCAAATCTAGGCCATGAGATTGTTTTTGCTTTTTAGCTGTACCCTAGGGCTGGGAGTTGATTACAGGAAGAACCGATTCATTGATTTTGAGGTGTTGCAAACCAAGAGCCATTAGGGAATTGACTGCTCTTTTCAGTTTAAAAGCACTAATTAATAATTTCACTCACTCTTGCTAATAATGATCAGAAGTCACTTGTTAACAATGCTCAATTCCATTTCCACAAATAGATTCCTTTGGTAATGCTATGGTTATTTCAGTGTGCAGTTTCTATTTGACAGTTGTGCGCATAATTTTAAGTGCAGAATACATACAACAAAAGTTGTTTATTTAGTTATTTATTTATATTTATATATTATTTATATTTATATAATATTTAATTACTTTAGTTAGCTAGTTATTGATAAACAGAGAGAGTACAAAAAGAAAAACTTTCTAACACTTCAGTATTGTAAATATCCATTTCTAATGCATGAGATGCTATTTTTCTAATGCAAAGTGCTACCGAATGGTACATTAAAGTGGCCAAAAATGATTTGATTTGGGTTCATTTATTTTATAAACAAAGAGATATGGATTCATATAGCAGTTAAATCAGCCCAAAAATGTAGGTAATTCAGCTGGAGATTTTTACACAGATGGTGAGAGAAAACACAAACATTAGGGGTTCAGAAAGCTATAAAATCACCAACTACCACTTAAAACGGTGAAAATGCCTTACATTGTCCTGAGAAACATTTAGGGCTCCATTTTAATCTTCTAGGCGCAAAGTCTGAAATGCAGAGGGAGTCCGAGCCCACTTTTGCTTTTTTAAGGATGGAAAAATAGGCTCTGCGCAGCAGCGCATGGTCTAACACCGTTGAGCTTATTCTCATGAGTTATAGGTGTGTTTTGAGAATAAACCAATCAGAGTGTCATCTCCCATTCCCTTTAAGAGTCAGATGTGTGACTTCATGGCACATTTTCTATTTACATGGCGGATTTTGTAAGTGGAAAAACTGAACACTTCAAAACACTAAAGAAAACAGTTAAACAGACCATCTGCAGCAAAAGGATAATCCTCCTCCATTCAGCCTTTACTTTCACTTTCTCTCTTTTGTGGATAAGGAAACAGTGTGATACGCTCTCCGTTGAAGACATGCAGTAGTCTACATAATTAATTTAGTTCATTAAGCACAAAGATTTCTTTCAAAACTATTTCTGAATTCAGTTCTAATTTCTAGCAAACAAATAAATGAACAGTAATAATGAACTGTGGTCAAACAACTGAGTTATTTCCAAAGACACGTTCTATGCCCCATAAGGTCCAAAACCTGCCAAATCTAAACTTGTTTTTAATAAAACAAATATAAATATGGATATAATAAAAGATACTACTACTACTAATAATAATATTATACAAAAGCAAATTGTCATGAATAAACTGAAAAAGCCTCGCAAGATGAAGAAGGCATGGAGGCAGTGGTTTTAATATTTATGTAAAAATTAATAATTTTTGTAACATTCCTTTAACTCCTTTTCATTTGTAAAGATATTTCTGTCTTGCTGTACATGCTGCTTGTTTTAAGTAATGTTTAAAGGACGTTAACGCGCTCTGCACTGGACTATAGACCTGCTTTGAGCTGGTGTATTGCACAGATTATTTTAGTTCCTTAAAATAGCAACGCGCCAGCAATGCATCTTAAGACACCTCTAATCCAGACCAGAACACCCATGAGTCTACAAAGTGGCTCAAATGGATTTGCTATTTAAACAACTTGGTGGAAGACAGGGAAATAAGTGATGCGTTGGTCTGAAACTAGCAACACGTCTTGGAAACGCGTCTTGCGCCTTATGGATATATGATAGGGCTCTTAAAGTGTGAATAAAGCTTTATGATAACTTAGAGGAACTTAATGTATTCATTATTATAACATTAAATGGCATCAAACTCAAAATCATTAAATAGACAGAATTCTCCCATCATTAATATTTGAAAATGAAGCCTTTAAAATGGCCCTTGCTTGACACTATTACAGCTCAATTCAATTGGAGCTCAAACTTCATGTCATGATGTTGAGAGATGTGTTGAAGCTTTTGTTAAAGTCAATAATACACAGTTTCACTTGCAAATAACATCTAAAAAAGAGCTCGCTGACCAATGTGACTGATTCATTTTTAATATTACAGATGTTCTGTCATATTCATTTACTAACCAAATCACACTAATAGCTCAACATTAATTCTATAGATATTGCTGCTTTCCTTTTTAATGTCATATTCTCTCTAACACTCCATTCTTACTACTGTCTCCTGGCTGGACCACAGCAGCCACTTTATCAAAATCAACTGCTGGAGAGTGCCAGAGATTACCCACAGGAAAATACCACTGAGCCTTAAATAGCAATCAATTTCCCTGACTTTTCTCTGACTTGGGCGGTGATAAGCTCTAGCTTGCGCTAACACAAGGATGACACTTTGAGAAAGAGATAGAAAATGTGGCAAGACAAAAAAAAAAAAAAAAAACCTCCCTGAAGCATGGTATTTTTAGTTGTTTGTGATTGTGTAAAATGCAGTTTGATGGTGTTTATGGTGCTATGTGGTGTTTCCACTTTGTGTAAGGTTTCTTTCAATATTTATAATTTAACAAATAATTATAATATGTATACGTTTTACCATTATTTTAGTTTATTTTATTTTGACAGCGCTGTGGTGCAGTGGATAGCGCTGTTGCCTTACAGCAAAAAGGTCACTGGTAAGAGCCTCGGCTGGGTTAGTTAGCATTTCTGTTTGGAATCTGCATGTTCTCCTCTTGTTCCTGGCTCTCCGGTTTCCCTCACATTAGATATCTGCGCAGGACAAAATTTTGAATCCTGGTCCCACCAGGTTTTAGCCTGAACCCAACCGCTCCTGCTTATATTCAGCATTTGTTGTCCCGCTGCCCCGTGTTTCTACCCGCTGCGCCCGATCCCGCTAACGAGTCAATGTGAATGAGTGTGTATTGATGTTTCCCAATGATGGTTTGCAGCTGTAAGGGCATCCGCTGCGTAAAACATGTGGTGGGTAAGTTGGTGGTTCATTCCTCTGTGGTGACCCCAGATAAATAAAGGGACTAAGCCAAAAATAAAATAAAAAATAAACCTGAATTTCATTTTATTTTATTTAATTTCATTTCATTTTTTGTTGTAAGTTTATTTATTTAAATTACTTTAAAATGTTATTATTTTAAATTACAAATTTACAGTAAAGACATTGTTACAAATTTGAAGACTGCTGAAATATAAAATAAAATAAATGTATACTTTTTACTTTGACTGATTTTGTTATTATGTAATTTCTCTCTTTTATATTTTGCACTTTGAACTGCTATGAGGTGTTTTCATTTTATGTAAGGTTTATTTTAGTATTTATAATTTAACAAGTAAATATAGTATGTATTTTATCATTACTAGTTATTTTATTTTATTTAAAAATGACAATAAAGACATTGGGCCCTATAATACACCTGGCACAAGTTTTCAGTTTATTCATGATAATCTGCATTTGTATACTGTTATTATTATTAGCAATATTATTTATTATAGGTGTATTTATATTTGTTTTAATAAAAACAAGTTTAGATTTGTCCACATGTCGGGATTTGGAGATATATGCATCACCATTAGGGGCATAAGAAAAGGGTGTGTATTTAATCATATCTCATTTTTTGACCACACGTCATAATTATTGTTAATTTATTTGTTTGCTGGAAATTAAAACTTAATTTAGAAATAGTTTTGAAATAAATCTTTGCGCTTAACAAACTAAATTAAATATGTAGGCTAATGGATGTCTTCCGTGGAATGTACAACACCCTTACTCCACAAAAGTAAAGGAGTAAAGAGTAAAAGTAAAGTAAAAAGAAGGTAAAGAGGCTGAATGGAGGAGGCTCGTTCTTTATCCTCGCTCTGCAGATGATCTGTTTAACTGTTCTCTAGCTAGTTAAGCATTCAGTTTTTGCTCTTACAAAGTCCGCCATGTAAGATAAATGTGCCATGGTGCGACGCTACTGACTCCTAAAGGGAATGTAAGATGAGACTATGATTGGTTTATTGCACGTTATGCTCAAAACACACACATTAAGAGAATAAGCACAACCCTGTTAAATCACGCGCAGGGACGTAGAGAGTATTTTTTTATTCTTAAAAAAGCAAAAGTGGATTCGGACACGGCCTTAATACTTTTGCGCCATGTGCTTTAGACTTTGTGCCTAGATCATTAAAATAGACCTCTTAGTCACAAACTGAAGACTGCAGAAGAATAAAACTAAAATAAAATACTTGTATAATACGTATTTTTAACATGAATTATTTTCACATTGATTTTTATTCTTTTTTTAGATTTAAAATGTTTCTTTCTTTAAAAGAATGTTTTTTGGATATTCACAAAATAGAATGTCAACGCAAATAACTTGAAACCTAGTAAGAAAACAGTTTTGCAATCATTCTGTAGGAGCTGATTACTTAAAAATAGACTGTTACCAAAATCGCATACTGTCAAAGTAGGTACAAGACTTGAATTTACCATTCCTATTCAAAAAAATCCTCTCCCATGGCCTTATGGGATAGAAAACTGTCCATCGAATACACACTTCAGAGTCTCAGCAGAAGTAGTAGGTCATCAGGCTACTTCTCGCCTACTGCTTTTTGAATACTGTAATTTTGCACACACTACTCAGCGCACATACTGTTTTTCCCATACTATATATTGGGCAAGTGTGTGATTTTTAGACGCATCACATATTTTGGGTGACCGTAAGCAGGATGTGTGCATCTGCTGCATGTGCTGGCGTGTGCTTGTGATGAGAGCAGCAGGCACTGACAGGTGCTGTATGTCTGATTACTGCCATCTCTGCTTGATTGCTGTTTAACCTGTGGGTCAAACGCAGAGGAGCCTTCACTCAAATTAACTTTGCCCACAAGGCCTATGCTTTCACTGAAATTACTTTCTTGGATCCGTGTCTTCCATTTCCATACTGTCATCAGATTTCGCTGCGTTTGAGTACAGGTGCCATTCATTTATTGATTGATTTATCGCCTGAGAAATTAAACAAAGAGTGTTGAGACATTCAAAGCCAAACAGTGATGTTATTATGTTGGCTGTGGTGCCGGTGTTCCAGCTATGGGTTTGTATGGATTCTGGTGTTGTGGGATGGATGATTTGTTTGTTTGGTTCTGGTTGCGGTTTCTGTTAGGCAGAGAAAGTGTGAAGGCTGGCCTTTTTGTGCCTGCTTTGAAACTTTTCAAACCAACTTCAGTTTTCCCCAGCTCATCTCTCTTTCAGCTCTCTTGGGATCCATTTTCCCTCTCTTCAAAGTCCATGGCTTCTTATGGGTGTTGTGTTATGAGGTGGAGTTTTTCTGTCTCTCTAACTTTGCTGGCTCGACCCCTTTTCCCTTGATATTCAGTGGTCAGAGAGGTAAACTTGCTGCCGATTCTCTTTTCTTACCTTACAAGCTATCAGAAGTTAGTGCATCAGATCTTCAAAGCCAGTTTGCTGCCTCGGTTACCTGACGCATCAGGATTTATTATTTTTTTGTGTGTGTGTCTGGACGTTTTGAGCATTCAAGCCCAGAAGCAACAGTCTGTCTCTGTTCATCAAAAGCTTTTAACATTTTTCTTCTCTTTTAAAAAAAATCAAAAATAAAATAAATAAGTGCCACTAGGGTTGCCCATTGAGAATAAGCATTTAGTTATAACATTTTCTCAATCAAAATGAAGTAGAAACTTTTGTAGGGTGAATACTTGGTTCTGCCTTTTTGTATGTGTGTGTGTGTGTGTGTGTGTGTGTGTGTGTTCACATGTCCACTTGTATACAAAATTCTAGGAGGGTAGATCAGTGTTCAAAATTTTTGACATGTGCCTCAGAAATGAGTTAGGTTCTGTATTCATTTTATGTGTTTATGTTGTTATATTGAATGCGATGTAACATTTTTGTCTGGAAGGGCATCCAATGTGTAAAAACATGCTCATTCCGCTGTGGCGACCCCGGATTAATAAAGGGACTAAGCCGACAAAAAAAATGAGTGCATGAATGAATGAATAAATGAGATGTAACATTAATTGAATTTCTGCTGGTGCTGAGTAAAAAAAAAAAAAAAAATCAAAACAAACAGACATATGAATTAAAAAAAACAACTTATTAAACAATGATATGAAACAATGAATATAATAATAATAATAAACAAATTTAACAAAGCAATCTAACTAAACCCCAACCTACTAAACTAACTAACCAAAGAAAAATGTGGAAACAAAATGTAATCTTCAGCATATACGATGCTTAACTAAACTACACAACCTACTCAAAAAATAATTACAGGTAATTCATAAATTAACTAACACATAAGACAATTCTATTCAGAATTACTAAAGTTCTCGTAAAGTACACATTGTTAGCAATTAGCAAAACAAAAGCTTATCTGATAATCCAATTCTCATAAAGATCAATCAACTTTTTAATAATCAGGTAAATTGGGCTACAAAAGCTTATCTCAACAATAAAGCACTTAAATGAGAGACAAACTAAACAACAACAACAACAGCAAAAATACAAACACCAAAGAACAGGCTGATTGACACAAGTGAGGAGTTTGTTGCTGAATCAGGTGCTTCTCTCCATCATCGCAAGCAAAGGCCTTTTAAATGCAGTGCACCAGCGTCTTATTGGTACGCCGATGATAAGTGATCGTTAATGGTCACACATCTGGGGCAGGACAGAATACACAACGTGAAAAAGAAGACAAAACGAAACCAAAACCATTCAGAACTGATCCCTTTAAAGTAGAGTTTTTTTAACTATAAACAACCTATACTTTGTTACAAGAGATTGCAATGAGGTTTTAGTGATCATCACTGAGTGATGATTGACTAGTAATTGCTATTTTAAGACAAGTGTGCATATTTGCATGTTGATGCATTTTTAGAAATGCATGAAAAGATAGTTTGTAAAATCACACACAGAAAACTATTTTTCAGATAATATGACATCTTTGAGGAAATTCACTTGCTTCATTACAGTGTGTGTTCAAGCAGGAAATGGCTTTACTTTTTGTGTGCAGAATTATTTCACTAGAGATGTGATAAACTGTGAATTGCTGACAACACTAGCGAATCCATGCTTTAGGCTATTGTTTATTATAAACTATGATGTTTGCTTTGTGATGTTATGATGTTCGTTGCTATGATGTTTGTTTGCTTTTTAATAATATTAAATTAGATATTAAGTAGATAAAAGAAAAAAAAAGAAAGAAATGGAAATGCCAGACGGGTTCCAAAATAACTTCAGTCAGGCTAGATCAAACTCAGGTCTAATTTTATTGGGACTGTCTTGTGTCACGTTTATATATATAAACATAATTCATGCATGCCAATAAATGAATTGGGTTGATTTGAGTCGAGTACAGTTCTTAAGATGAGAAAACCCTCTACTACAAACAAGCAAAGGAGAAAAAAACTGCCATTATTTATTCAACTTTCCATCATTCAAACCCCATAAGACTTTTGTTCATCTTCAGAACACACACTCTCACACTCACACAATTATGTTATTCTCTTCTTTTTCAATCTTTTATAACCTTTTTTTCTGTTTTTATTTGGTTCTTTTTAATCATTGTTATTATTTGTTTTTCTTTTTCTTATACTTGTCTCTTTTATTCCTGTTTATGTAAAGCACTTTGAATTGTCACTGTGTATGAAATGTGCTATATAAACTTGCCTTGCCTTCATGAGACCTCTAATCAGGAGCCACGGGTGTTCATTTTGTTTTGTCTGTATTTTTTAACAACCAGGTTTTCATCATTAACAGCACTGTTAATAGCACATCTGGTTGAGACATCTTTGTTTAATTTAGGATTTTTAACACATAAGTGAATCAAACAAATAATTCTATTTGAATGTGCAGTGAAAGTGGCAATGCTTGATCAGTATGTGAAAGTGCAGTACAGCGCGGCACTCACCAGTGTTATTTGCCTCCATTCTGCATCCAAGATGTCAAAAGAGTGAGTCACAGTAACACTCTCTATGTGCCTCTCTGTCATAGTAAACAAATACAGGGACAAGACAAATAGAGGCTGAGCTGCAGAAATGGAGGCGAGTGAGATAAGGGACTGTAAGAGAAGAGTGATCGGAGAGAGGCCTAAAGAAAAGGTCAGCATGCGTTATGTCATGCAGGGTGGAGGATGCCTGAGCCGCTGGGTTTTACTCAGATTAATCTGTCGCGTGGTGACAGCGCTGGTTTAAAAAGGTCACTCATGGCAACAGGACGTGGGTGCAGGGTGCTGAAATGTATCGAATCTGACCGCTCACTGGCTGGGCTTCAGGTAGTTAGTGCACCATAAAGGTCAGATTTGCTTCGCATCTCTCCAAAACTGAACGCTTCATGGGTTTTGGGAGGTTGTTGGGCTCAGTGCACTGACAACATCAGACAGAATTTTTGTTTTAGCTCTGAAAAGGCCTCCTAAGTGCCCCTTGTTAGGATGATGGAAATTTGACAAGTTTGTCAAAACTGTTTGAACATAGTAATAGGTCAGTTAAAGAGACAACAGCTTTATGTAACCTGCCTAAAGGCCATCCGCATCAGTTGCAGCTTGCTTGTATCAAGTTGTTTTGGGTTTGTTCTAAGCATCATCAGTTATTAATGTACTAGAAGGATAGGTGGGTATTTTCTAGAGGTTCCCATTCTGTGAGTCACGATTTGTTTCCAAAATTATACAACTGTGCATATACATACATCTTCCAACTTTACATTTTAATGAGAATTGAAGTTTCTATGCTTTTGTTTATGATTGGAATTTATGCATGACAATACTTCCATCTTTAAAATTATTTATTTTAATTAAAATATTTCAATTATGTTAAGCATGAACAAGCTCTGAATTAAATGCCTGAAAAATTATAAAGAACAAACAGTTCTTGTTCCAATAAGAAAGCCTTTTTTTTTTTTGGTTTGTTTATAAATGTATTCGTAGCAAAAAATGTTTATAAAAATAAAATTTGGAAACTACATTAGAATTGCTTCAGAGCCAGAGAGAACATATTTCACTTTCACTTTTATTCACAGCCCGAGTTTGCAGAATACAAGCTGCAAGTGACATACAATTTTAGTGTAATCAGGCGATTGTTTAAACAAGTGTATAATGGTCATGAACGTCTGTCGACTGCGTTTGCATAGAAATAACAATGAAAAGGTACACCTTACTAGTACCGGGTTTGATCCCCTTTTGCCTTCAGAACTGCCTTAATCCTTCGTGGCATAGATTCATCAATGTACTGGAAGTATTCATCAGAGATTTTGGTCCATATTTACATGATAGCATCACGCAGTTGATTTGTCAGCTGCACAACCATGATGCGAATCTCCCATTTCACCACATCCTCAAGGTGCTTTATTGGAATGAGATCTGGTGACTGTGGAGGCCAGTTGAGTACAGTAAACACATCATCATGTTCAAGAAACCAGCCTGAGTTGATTTGTGCTTTATGACATGGTGGGTTATTTTGTTGCGAGTAGTACACTGTGGTCATAAAGGTATGGACATAGTCAGCAACAATACTTAGGTAGGCTGTGGCATTGACACGATGCTCGGTTGGTACTAATGGGCCCAAAGTGAGCCAAGAAAATGTCCCCCATACCAATAAACCAACACAACCAGTCTGAAACATTGATACAGTGCAGGATGGATCCATTCATACTTTCATGTTGTTGATGCCAAATTCTTACCCTACCATTTGAATGTTGAAAACGTTTATCCTATCTTCTACTGTCCAATTTTGGTGTGCCTGTGCGAATTGTAGCCTTAGTGTTCTGTTCTTAGCTGCCACCCGATGTGGTCTTCTGCTGCTGTAGTCCATCTGCCTGAAGGATCAATGTGTTGATTCAAGGATGAATGTGTCCATTCAGAGATGCTCTTCTGCATACTTCAGTTGTAATGAGTGGTTATTTGAGTTACTGTTGCCTCTATCAGCTCGAACCAGTCTGGCCATTCTTCTCTGACCTCTAGCATCAACAAGGCATTTGTGCCCACAGAACTGCTGCTCACTGGATATTTTCTCTTTTTTGCATCATTCTCTGTAAACTCTAGAGATGGTTGAGTGTGAAAATCTCAGTATCAGCAGTTTCTGAAATACTCAGACCAGCCCGTCTGGCACCAACAAACATACCACATTCAAAGTCACTTAAATCACCCTATTCTGATGCTCGGTTTAAACTGCAGCAGATCGTCTTGATCATGGCTACATGGCTAAATGCATTGAGTTGCTGCCTTGTGCATGGCTGATTTGTGTTAATAAGCAGTTGAACAGGTGTACTTAAAGTGAGGTTAGTGTATGATTCTGTCTAATCTCGTGTGCACTTAACTCTGTCTTTAGGTGGGTCCCTTCTCTATGCACACACATAATATTGAACAGTTGTTATTCACTGCATCCACTGTTATGGATGGACACAGTGCTAGCATTTTCATGAAAAAAGATTTCAGTTTGGAAGCTCAATGAATCTTAAATTTAATACAAAATTATAGTTTTTCTGTTGTTTTAGGACAAGACTGAGCTAAACCTTAGGTAGTTTTTTTTACACTATTTTTAATTATTAAGTTTTATTTTTCATTATTGTTTATTTTGTACATTTGCATCACAAAAAGCATGACACCAAAACTGAGGTATGTACGGAACTGTGACTTGTACCATTAATCCCCTACTCATTGACGATGTATTTATTTTTTTCTCCCACCCTTGTATTTTCACAACTTTTTAAAAGATAGATAGATTAATAAATGTGCAAGGGTATTGGAGACTGTGGATAGAGGGGTATACAGATAGGTGGGTAGCTGAGCAGACACAAAAGATTGATAGATGGACTGTTAGTTTGACAGAAAGTGCAGGTATGAAGGTTTATAGATATCTACAGCAGATGGGTAGGTAAACTGATATTTTGAACAATTGAAGTTGGAAGGTGGACAGAAGTAAATGGATACATGTGTGGGTTTAAATTTGTGGCAGTATGAGGTAGATGGGTGAGAATTTACTGTAGATGGATTGATGGTAAATGATCCGTAGACAGATAAATGGATGGTTGATGGATTGATGGATGGGTGGTCGAATAGATGGTAAGTGAGATGAGAATGAAATACATTGATGGATGGATGTACAGCGTAAAGAGATAGGTAGATGAGTTGAGTGGGTGGACAATAGGTAAATTAACAGATGGATGAATGGATCGAGAGATAGGTGAACAAACGGAAAGATGGCAGGGAATACATGTGGGTCAATGGGTAGTTGGATATAAGATGAATAGAAAGTGTCACATCTGTATGCGTACTATGCTAAAGTCCTCTGTATGTATGTTTATACAATACATCTGTCTGGTTCTTGAATCTGATTAGTTGATAGCCATGCAATATTCTGACAGTAATAGCACTCATACCGCCTCTTCACCCTTCACCCTTGTGTATTACCCTGACCACCTACTGCAACAAGCAGAGGACACTCTACAGTTTGACAAATATTGCTGCTGTTGGACAACATAATGTACCTTTTAGGCTTTTTCAGTTAATAATGTAGGTGTTTAGATTGCAACTATGCTATTTATTTATGGGGATAGTGGCTATTTTAAACATTTATAATTTCTGATAGACAGCGCATCGAAGGCCATTTGCCTGTCATACTGAACAAAGACGGTTGACATTGTCCATCAAATCATTATTAAACAGATAAGTGACATTCTATGTGGATCTCTCTCTTTTGTATGTTGTAGTGCTGTATTTATACCATATATAATTGTAGTGTACTGATTGTGAGATTAGACTCGCAAATCAGGAATGTGTGTTATGTTGGCAGAAAGAAAGAAAAAATACCCGCATGTGTATGGCGTTTTTCTTTATCGCAAACACAACAGCAATGTGGTAGTGATTGTGATACTTTTTTTGTGATTAATCATTGTGATATCCCGCTTGCAACAGAAAAATACTGTAGACTGTAATAGACTGTAATACTGTAGAGAACTATCTCTGTAGACACTTTAACCAATCCATACGTGAAACAATACTGGCTACAACTATGTGGACACCTATTCAGTTTACATATCGCTGACAATTTTACGTTGTCCTGTTTTTTTTTTTTTGGGAGTATGCTGTTGTTTTTTGTATCTGTATGTTGCACTGTCTGTATTTTGCACTGTCGTATTTGCACTATCTGTATTTTGTACTGTCTGAAGCCAGCACCTAAGCTTTTCACTTATCATAGCACACATGCTGCTGTTGATGTGACAATAAGGGTGCTTTCACACCTGTGAACCGATTCAGTTGTTCCGAAACAGAGATTACAATTGTTACATTGTTGCTCTTTGCTCTTGGAGCGGTTCGCTTTCACACTGCAAAGTTTCTAATCGGAACAAAAGAGCTAAAACAAGTCACGTGCGAGTAAACTCTCCTTACATTGGTCAGAGTGTCAGGGTTTATTTTGCAGCGTCCCGCTAAGCTGTCAGGAGAGGTGGTGGTTTGGTGGTGATTGACAGGGTGCGCGCGCGCGCGCGACGTGTCTGAGGAGAGACACGGTGGGGAGGGGTGAGAAGGGTGCGTGACAATGCCTATTTGAGGACCTGGAGGGAGACGCGAGATTACCGGGAGATCATCACTCGTTTGCGGGCTTACAATCTCACTACAATCGAACCGCTCCAGGGTTCGTTTCAATCAAGCCGGGACCACCTCATTCAAGCGATCTCGGAGCGATTACTTTGGCGCGAAACAGAGCGCAATTGCCCTGTTCACATATGCCAAACGAACCGCGCTAACTGGGCAAACGAGGTACGTTCCGAAACAAAAGTGTAGGTGTGAAAGCACCCTAAAAGTGATTTGATTTGATTTGAGATGACATTTCATGCCATTCAGCCTTATAATCCCAAAATGTCAGCAAAATAACCGGTTTTATCATCACTTTAGACATTATGCTAGAGAATCATTCAAATAGTAGCTCTAAGTGATGTTGGTGAATTAGTAACAACTTCTGCTTTTCTGATGCCAACTGCAGATGTATGTACGGCGGAAGGCAGTCGTTTCTAATACAAAAGGATTGTTAGTATTTACATGTTTGCTTTTCTTTTTTATGCACACGATTATGCTGTCGAACTGTTGTAAAAAACACAATATCACATGAGTAGCAGTGCGATGTGGCTGTATATTGTGCCTTTTGGGACACTAAGGCAACATACACCTACCACCAGTGCCGATATACAACCACATCGCACCTCTACTTGTGTGATATTGCTCATTTAATATAAAAAAAAACATTTAATATAAATTTAATATTGAAAAAAATAAATCTTATATTTACTTCCCAGAAAAAGCCAGTTGTGTGTCAGTTATGATGTGGATCCAGAAGTCTGGATAACTGCACATAAAACACTGCTGTAAAACTGACACTTATATACAGCTGTGTGCTTCTGCATTCTCAAACAGAGGGATGAGTTGTATTAAAACACTCCCTGATGTTGTTCTTGCGGTTTTGCCACATCAATAAGTTTCTGGTGCTTTGACAGCAGCTTCTTTTCAAGTGAAGTAAACAATGTTGACTAAGTCTGCTGGGTCAATGTGCACAATGTGATAAAGAAGAAGAAAAAGAAAAAAAGAATAGTGTAACATTTAATTTTCCAATATTTGGCTTGTTTATCTGCTGTGCATGACAGTTTGCCATTTAGACTGTGATACAAAGTTTTTAATTTATCTTAAAAAAACTTTGTTAGGCAGTGTTGCTCTTTCCTATTCAGCGAAACACTCGCTGACCAGCATCTGTCAGACGGGACTAAAACGCCTTAAAAGCCGCCCATCTTACTTGTGCATTATATATGTCTTCTGAAGCTGTAAGATAGCTTTCTGCGAAGAATGAATCTCCAAACAGGGTTATTTTAGGGGTAGCCTTGTTTCAATGATGCTGTTTATTAATGTGCCCTCTGTAAAACTTTAAAGCAGTTAAAGGGATATACATTTAAATAGTCTAATCGAAATTGTACATATGTGGATTATAAAGCGGAAGAGGACAGGCTTCTTTTAAAAGCATTATTTTTCACATTGTTTAGCGTATGATTTCATTAAAATGCTCAAGCTCCATTTAACGAGTGCGCATTTTCTTCAAAGTCGGCTCATTGTTGAAGCACATCAAAATGTAGTAATTTCCTGGAAGCCAAATAGCTTCTCAGATTTAGCCAGATGAGTGCCAAACATGGTGCTAAGTGATCAAAATGTTCCGAAAAATCCAAAAGAATATACTAATGAAAAGGAAAAATCAAATAAATAAATAAAGTTCAGCCATCAGCCTGTTGTTTAGCTTAAGTGCTTTTTTTCTGCATTCGCACTCGTCTTCCATTATTTGTTGGGGGTAAAAAGCTCTTGAGTTGGAAAATAAGCAGAGAGGAGCAACCCAAATGCACGGTCATGTGACTGTGAAGTGGTAGCAGGGGTATGTTTTAGCGTGACAGAGCTGGAGAGGGGCTATTAAGGCCGTCCATTAAGATATCCTGTTTAACATGATGTATTACATACAAGCCGAACCTCTTTTGTTCATTTAATGCAGCATTCTCCAAACTCTTGAAGTACTTTTAGTTCATTCAAGCAATGTTCCCTAAGATTGTTTACAATTTACCCATGTCCTCGTGTGCATTTGCTAATGAGATTGTTTTGCATTTGTTTTTTTGCTGAGTCATGAGTTTGATACTAGTATGCAATTAGTTGGCATTGTTCTCTGTTTTTTGATTTGATTTAATTATACTTATTTTTTCAAGAAAATATGGATGGCTTCAGTAGAACCCAATGCCTCTTTAAAAATTGTTGTCTGTCCTGTTATCCAGTCCCACTCGTACTGAATTGTTTGTTCCTAATCTCCTTTTAAAAGTGTATAGAGAAGAAACTAGCTAGCAAACAAACAAAAAGCTTTGCAGGGGTACGTGACTAGAGCAGAAAGAATGTGGCTTGGGGATATATGGATATATTTGGGCCTTGTTTCTGTTAAACACAGCACAGAGGAGGCAGTCAGATTTGACTGAAGCTCGACACAAGGTCCGGCTGGGTTTCAACCTCACCTGCATACTGAAAGGGAGACAGAGACAACAGGAAAGGTTGATAAAGAAACAAAAAGTATAGAAATAGTGCAATGGCTGAGGTAAAAAAAGGAGATGTTTGCTATTTTTCCTGAGGTGGCCTCTTGAGTCTTTCCACATTTCAGTGGATGGTGCGGCCAATAGGTCGCTCTCTTCTGATGTTATCTTCAAAGCAGCGTTTTTATCCTTATCGAACTGATGTTCCGTATCACATGACTCATTGCAGAATTGCAGGTTTATTTCATGCACTTTCCATTTACTTTGCTTGAAATTTAATGATATATTTAAATACACTTCATAAAATAAATTCATTTGTTCATTTTTCTTTGGCTTAGTCCCTTTATTCATCCTGGTTCACCACAGTAGAATGAACCAACTTATCCAGCATATGTTTTACATAGCGGATACCCTTCCAGCTGCAACCCAGTACTGGGAAACATCCATATAAACCCTTTCACACTCATACACTACGGACAATTCAGTTTATTCAGTTCACCTTTTCTGCATGTCTTTGGACTGTGGGGAAAACCTACGCGAACACAGAGAGAACATGCAAACTCCACACAGAAATGCAAACTGACCCAGATGGGATTCGAACCAGTGACCTTCTTGCTGTGAAGTGACAGTGCTAACCTCTGATCCACCGTGTCGTTCCATATAATACATACTTTAATGTAATGTAAACTGCACTGTACACAATGACTGTAATCTACGAGCGTTATAGGCGGGAATCGAACTCGGGTCACTGTGAGCGCATGTGCATGACGCACTAACCACTAAATGTATTATTTTTTGCAGTAGACAAGGCCAGAAGTCATAAAAGATCAATTCACTAAATAGTGGTTAAACAGTATAAACATAACTGGAAAAAAATTATTTTATTAATATTTATTATTAACTATTAATTATTTGTAAACATTATTTATGATGTCTGCCCAAAGCAGACTTCTTACTTTCTGCCATTGTACATTGTGCTCACATTAGTAATCCTGATCTCTGTTCGCACATAATACAGTAGTGGCAATTTTCTATTAATGTTATGCTAATGCATATACTATACATTACACTATATATACCAGAAAATGATTTACACTGATGATTTCAAAATAATAATTTACCAGTAATGATTGTATGTGTATATTTTTAATTGTACATTTATTATCACTCACTCATTCTATTCAGTCAAATGAGTTGTAGTGCTTTTATTTAATTTATATTGCATAAGAGAACCAATTCGCTATTAAACAGTGTTGTGTAAAGTGGTAATTCAAATTAAGGTGCTTACATACTTGTACAGTGCAATTTAAAACCATAGTACTTTGAACTAATCTCTGAAATAATCGAAGTGCTACAGCTCTGATGGATTTGACAAAATAAATTAAAGCTATAAAAGGCTCATAAAATGCTTATACATAATTGTCATTGCAGCCATTCGAAAATTTTATTAATATTTTTTAATAAATATTTATCAATATATATATATATATATATATATATATATATATATATTTTTTAAATATCAGTTCTGATTTTATTAATATTTGTAATACACTTTTAAAAATAAAGCTTTTTTACTGTCATTGATGGTCCCTTTAAAAACCTTTAAAGATGTTGAATGCACGTTTTTGACTCTTCTGAAGCATAAAAATACCATAATATGTTTGCAGCTTATTAGGAAACATGATATGAAAATGTGCATTCTGTGTCTTCGTTTTGGTCTCTATAACCTGCCTACTGCCTAATATAAATAGTACAAATGGAAATATTAGCTCTGCACAGTGTCCCAACACATGATGCGACAAGGTTCCAGTGATAAGCAATTTGTTTGTCCGAACCAGATGCAGCATGAGAGAAGCATTTAAATACCAGAGCCATTCGGAAGCACAGAATGCATGCCAACAAAATAGTAAGGTTTATAATCTTATCAATACATATTAAAACCTCTTTCACATTGTTAAAAGTACAAGCTGGGAGACTGCTATTTGTTGGTTTGCAACAACAGCCACAGTTTTAACTTTCATTTTCAAACTTGTTTGTAGTTATTTTATTTTTAACATCTGAGGTAAATATCTGCTGATGCTGCTTTCAGAATGGCTATGCATGTCACATAAAATGGTATATAAGCTCACATTGGTGCCATTTAGTTAATGTTGTTAAGCGGCGATGTCGCAAAAAAAAAAAAAAAAAAGAAACAATTGAACCATTTCTAAAACAGAAATGTAGGTGTCTCAGATGGTTAGAACAAAAAAAATACTTTAACATGTAAAATATACCATTTATCGTGTTGTTGTGTGTTGTTAGTACACAGTGTTGGCTCAATAGTCAGGCACGTTCTCTCCTGTTGGTGTCATTAATCTGAATTTGCGTGAGGTCATCCGAAAAGGGGCCAGGTGAAAAAACCCTCTTCAACATTTTGAACTTAGACTGCAATACCTAGTTCATCCACTTGGTGTCAATCCTACAAACTGCACCTTTAACATTAATGGAAACTTTTAGTCCACAAAAGTATTTACAGTGGATCAATGTTCCTTACATTATAACATTTTTGTTCACACTATGACAAAAATTATTCTTCAATTGCATTACTGTCAAACCCTATTCTGTTTTTTTCTTTCACATTTATTTTCAATTGCAAGTAGTACTACAACTTCTTCTGCTACTAATAACTAAAAAAATATATAAAATAAGACATTTTAATATGGAAAAAAGCTCAATTAAATATTAATGTTGTGATAATATGTGTTATTGATGTTATGATACCGTCAATGCAGAAGAAATTATGAAACATAATAACTAATGGAATTTTCTAAACTATAACAGAGAGTTGTACTCTCTTTGTGTCCTTAAGGGAGCTCCACTTTTAGATAGAGGAATGTTGAACATCTTTAAGTGAGAAAAAGAGCGTGACTCACAATTGATTCTCCCTCATCTATCCTTCTTTCTTTCTGACAAACTCATCCCCAAGGGCTTCAACACCTGGTCTTTCTCTCCTATTCTCTCTCCGTCTCTCTCCCTCTTTGCTGAACGGGACACTTGTGTTATTGACTCATTCCCAAAGCCAGTGAGACTGGATCAATTTGCTGAACTTTATCCTATTATTAAAGCTGGCCTAAGGCTGGGAAATGGTGGGCGAGAGACCGAGAAAGAGAGCAAATGCAAAGGAGGGGTAGATGCTCTTTAAAAGGCATTAAGCAAAGAGACATAGTCTCATTATGACAGGCTTCAGTGCCTCCCTCATCACCGAGATAAAGGGCCCCAATAGAGAATTTGCTTTTCCAATTGTGTTATTTAAATGTGAGATGACTGGGCTTTGGCGTCGTAAACAGGGCATCTTTAATAAGCCTGGACAGGACGTGCGATAGAGACAATTGCACGAGCTATGAAAACCACTTCATCAATGCCACATTTGGGCAGAATTCAATTTCAGACGCTGTCCATGCCCCTTCTTATCAGCTTCCCTCAGCAGCCGGCTGCACGTCAGATAGTGATAGCAATAATATTGTAAAGAAGAAAGGACGTCCGTGGAGGAAAACATGAGAGTTGCATGCAGTGAAAAACAGAGGCAGGATAGGCCAGAAGTGCTGTGGGATCTGACATCTGCTCTCGCCGCTGTCATGGGATGATGGATCACATCTTTCTTCTGTATGGGTTTGCTCTCCAGCGCTGTTATCCGCACCTCTTCATATTTATGGTGATGGCACTTGAGAGGATCCTGCTTTAAGCAATGGCCCCTGTGAGGGGTAAAACAGGTGTTTGTGACCACCTAATCAGGCTAGGAATGCAGCATGCAGTTGTGGCCTTCAGTTCACCCTCTGATGTGAAGTCGGCTGTGTTTTGACTCATTCTCTCAATCTCTGTTTAAGTATGGCATCTGCATCGATCAGTGTGCATGCATGTGTGGTCAGTGGCTCTATGGAGGCAGCTTTTGGACTACTAATATAGTTTTTGTAATTGAAAACCCTTTTTGCACAGCTGTTTGTGCTGACCATGTCTGAGTGACTGTCTAAAATTAGCTAAACTTAGCACTTCAAGTAAAATGTCAGATGAATAACTAAGTAAGGCCAGAAACCTTATATAGAAAAACTGACATGCACTTGTTTTTTAACTTCTTTTCATCTTTCAGCGTGTGAATACTTATTATTTTGTTCAAAGGGTTAGTTCACACAAAATACTCACCCTCATGCCTTTTTAATCTCAATTCAAGACCTTCATTCACCATTTGAATCAGATTTAAAATCTTTCATAGCTCTCTCATCCTCCCCAGACAGGATTAGTCAAGAGACGACCAGAAAATGAATCATAAACCTTTGCAAAACATCCCTTACTTCAGTGTTTCAGCTGTAGCCTCGCAATTACTTTGTTTGCCTATGTCTTCTGCATCAGCTAAAGGTCCATGTTTTTTGCAGGCAATAAAATGCATTCATATTGCTGATGCACATTGCAGTACATGATATTTTCAGTAGTGAACCCCCACCCTGACCCTACATGGAAGTGACACATAAACGTGTTCTTATCACAGCTGAATCATGGAAGTCAAAGTTTTTGGTTCTTTTTTTTGGCTTTAAATGTCTCAGGAACATAGTTGTTAAAATAAAATATTTTAACTGTTAAACTGATAAAATTAGATATCAGTAAAATAATGCTTTGTGACCTTGATGTAAATCAGACATCTAAAGAAAAACTGAATCAATCACTGTTCTTTATTGAATAATGTTTTATGATGTGTCCTGACATCTATACGATTCTCAGGTCTCAAGTAAGCTGAATCTGTTCTAAATTATAATCATTTTCTAATATAATTACAATAATATTGCCCGGTTGGAAGAGGTGGGCCTGAGCGCGGTTCACTTGGGCTTTGGCGCGGTACGTTTGTAGTGTGAGTGCAAAACGCGCCAAAGCCCAAGTGAACCGCGCTCAGGCCCACCTCTTCCAACCGGGCCAGGGCCGGACAAGTGTACCGTGCCTGAGCCCGATTCAGCGCACTCACATTTCTCAAACGATCCGGGAAACGGGCCTGGGCATGGTACGGATAGCATAGTGTGAGTAGGCCTTAAATGTTCAACCTGATTTGCTGGCTAACACATAATTGATTCCATTTTACTCTTCAAGTTTTTCATTGTTTTTTTTTTTTAATTGTTATTTTATGTTTCCGGATTTCATTATTAGCTTTTTATCAGCTCACAGTCATTTTAAACTCATGGTGTAATGTTTATTGAGTTTAATGAGTTAAATTCTTAGATTTTTTTAGACCAATCTGGTACATTAAATGTTTAGATTAAATAGCACCTATTTTAGCCCTTTTTCAAGATTTAAGACAAGTTTTTTGTGTCTTGAGAATATGTCTATAAAGTTTCAGCTCAAAACTGCCATCAGATTATTTATTCTTTGAACACATTATAGCTATTTTTGTTGCCTGTGTCTTTAATGCTAGTTTTACCTGCCCACCATTCCCACGTGCCTGTCAGAGTGTGCCTCAATCTGCACCTCGGCTGCGTCAGATAAACAGCATAGTGACAGACATAACAGAAGCAGATCTCACAAAACATTTAGTGAGAAATACTACAGTAAGAACTTTACCAATTATTATTTTTTTGACGTATTTGTTGTGGAGTTAATGAGTCGATGAGAATGAAGAGTCACACACAATGTTGTTACAAAGTTCAAGCACAGCAGACACACACACACAGCATGCACTCATATGTTATTATACAAAATAAACCTAATTTAACATCCACAAACCAGGTATGAAGCAACTTCTTTTATAATTGTACTGACATGCAGCTATGGTGATGAAGTAAAGACGGTAGAATCGCTGTACAAACAACAAACATTTTAAATGTTTTAAACTTGTAAAACTCCTTCTTGATCATATTTGATGATGATTGATGATCACAGAGAGCTAAACAAATCTTTTAATCACAGTTGTTTTGCACAGGTCCTGTCTTGTTGATATGGTTATACGTGTTACTAGGAAGATATGTTAATACGCACCAGTCAATCAATTTAGTGGGTGGGGAAACCAAATTCCTACATTACGTTGCAGTGGGCCTCAAAATGAGAGGGATTTGGATCCTAGGGCTGCTCGATTATGGAAAAATCATAATCACGATTATTTTGGTCATAATTGTAATCACGATTATTCAAAACGATTATCAGTTGAAGTCAAAATTATTCATCCTCCTGTGAATTTATTTTTACATATAAATATTTCCCAAATTATGTTTAACAGAGGTTTTTTTTTTTTTTTTTACAGTATTTCCTATAATATTTTTTTCTTCTGGAGAAAGGCTTATTTGTTTTGTTTCAGCTAGAATAAAAGCAGGTTTGAATATTTTGAAACCTATTTTAATAGCTCAATATTATTAGCCCCTTTAAGCAATATATATGTATGATTGTCTGCAGAAAAAAACTACTGATATACAATGACTTGTCTATTTACCCTTATTAAGC
Organism: Danio rerio; assembly: GCF_049306965.1. NCBI lineage: Eukaryota > Metazoa > Chordata > Actinopteri > Cypriniformes > Danionidae > Danio > Danio rerio. The sequence continues at coordinate 33,079,668 of NC_133189.1, forward strand.
ATTTGAATGTCAGTTTAAGCTGAATACTAGTATCTTGAAAAACATCTAGTAAAATGTAATGAGCTGTCATCATAGCAAAGATAAAAGAAATCAGTTATTAGAAATGAGTTATTAAATCTGTTATGTTTAAACTGGACTTTAAGCATCTTCACTGTATTTTTGATTTCATTATTGATTAATAATAAAAACAGTCGGCAGCAGCAGGAATACCGCACGCTGTCACTTTAAGAATAGTGCGGCTCTGATATGGTTTATCTTTCTCGTGTCTTTTGATTCTCAACTTGTTTGTTTATTAAACAAATGAGGGTTAATATGAATAATCCCTAAACACCGCACTCTGACACAAATGTGCATGTATTTTTACCATTAAAGCGCTCACATTAAGATGGCGTTAGACGTGTGTGTGTGCTGCTGTCCGAGGCTAAGCGCGGCGCTTGCGCAAACACACACACGCTACCTGTCCGAGGCTAAGCACGGCGCGCACACACACACACACACACACACACACAACAGCACGTGCTCTTTTGCGCTTTTAAGAATATGAATGATGCGCATCCCGTGCTGCAAAAGTTACATTACAGCACATGCTTTTAGTCATTTTCACATGGAACTGAGCTTTGCAGAGGCAAAGAGTTTTCACACGTGTACAACTGGAAAGGGAGCGGTACGTGATGGAATAATTGTTTATCTCGATTAATGGCTTTTCATAATCGTTACAAGCCAAAATTGAAATCGGATTTTCGATTATTGCACAGCCCTATTGGATCCTATTTTAACATTAGGAAAAAAAAAAAGACTTATTGTGTTTCTATCACTCCAATATGACTGTCGACACACTATACCTACACAGTTCTGTCCAAACAGCTTACAAAAGATGAATTTCCTCATAGGTGCCCGTTAAAACAGTTCATATAAAAAGTAATCAGGAAGGATGATTCTAACTTCACTTTCATCCTGTAGCCTGTAATAATGGCCCTCAATTTTTGTAAATAATCTAGCCAATTATTATTTTTAGAGGGGTTTGATGAGTGTGAATGCCAGGTGTTTCTTGGGCCCAATCCCAATTCTACCTCTTAGCCCTATCCCTTGATTTGTGCGTTTATGTGAAGGGGTAAGCGTGTTTCAAATCCCTTTAGCTTGAAGGCGTAAGGCTAAGGAGAAGGGCTAGATATCTCTAGGTTTTACAGGACCACACTCGAAACCAAGGGGTGAGAAAATTTCCTAGAAAACAACAGAAGTAATGAGATGCACAAAGTAGTATCTTTTGTAATTGTTAAGTATTTTTTTTACAATAAACAAGCATATGTTTTAGTATATTCACAACTACGTTTGTGTTTTACTGTCATGGTTAAAAAATAAATAAACCTGCTAAAATAAAAACTGCTAAATTTGCTATTTATAATCCCTCATAATGACTCCTGTATAGCAGTCCCACAACATTCACATTTGATACTGGAATACCCTGTCAGAAAAGTCTAGTGGCTGGGAATGTCCTTTTTACAGTGTTGTAAATGACTATAATGTAAGTGTTGTTTTTTAATGTGTTTACATAGATGAATATGGCCAGGGTATAAATGCTCAGTACAGTTACCATTTTATTGCCACATTCTATCGTTATGCTGATATGATATCGTTGCCTTTAGTAATTTCCTGAAAATAAATACCAAAAAATTACGCAACTGGAATCACTACAGCAGTCGTGATTGTCAATCTCAAATGAAGCAAGAGACATGATGTCGCAATGACATATGATAATGTTTGCAGGTGTTGTAATGGTGTCCCATTTTTAGGGGTAACAATTTGAAGCCCTTCCCCTTTTCACTCTGTTTCAAGGGCCAAGGGTACAAAAATAGAATTGGGATTGGGCCTGGATGCACCATCTCCAAATTGCATTGAATGAGTGCTGGTATTTCCAAAATGGCCTGCAGGTTTTGTTCCGCGTTTGTGTAATGTCACCGAAACAGCAGCTTAAGTTGAGTGACAGCTGCATCTTAGAGGAACATTTATGAAAGCTGTTTCATTGTCAACAAAGACTGATTTTATCCTTGACTGGCCATCAGTCACCTTAATGACATGCTTTTTGATTCTCTATTCTCTTCTGTTGTTCCTATAGTTGAGAGACATACGCGTATTGCTCTCTGTGTGAAGCCGTTGTTATTCTGTTCTATACATTTGGGGTGACATCAAGAACTAAAAATGTTTCTAATTGGATGGATATAGCATTATTGTTGCGTTTACCTTTGGTTCTGAGCAAATGCTTTTTTTTCCTATGGCAAATCAGTAAACGAAAAGCTCTGTGATTATGGCCAGTGCAGCACTGCCGCTACTTCAAATATTTCCTCCAAAGAATGAAACCATTTGTGCTCCCATTCAGCCACACACAAATGGAACCGATTAATAATGGCCCTTTTCATCTTGAAAGATTAGTTATTCTACATAGCCTTTTTTGATTTGTTGCCGGGCTACCTGGAAATGCCTATTAATTGGTTAAAAAGCTTATCGTACCTGTGGCAACAGATTGCAGATGTTTCCTGAAGGTTTTGCTATTGCTTAGAAAAACAACAAAGTGCAAATGAAACGAGATGAAATGAGTTTTTCCCCCTGCTGTGTTCTTTTCGAGAACAATCCCAACCAACCAATGCGAGTGATTCCTTTCCTGTTAAAAATGATTTTGAGATGTTTTCTTCACTCCAGTTCGGTGCTAGTTACCAGCTGCTTCTGTGAAAATATCTGCGATGAAGCTTCTTTTTACAGTTGCTAAATGTTACACATAGGTGTTATCACGCCACCTTTACATTCTCTAATGGATTTGAGCATGGATTAGCATTTTATTTCCCTCTGATTCTTATTTTGTCCCAAATTCTTTTTCCAATAGGTGATTAAATAATGCACCTGGGACTTTTAACACATCTCATTGATTTCCTTCCACATGGGTTAGGAGGCGGTTTGCAGTGTTCATTTACAGTAAAGTGACTTATTTTCATCTACAGCCAGTGCGCTATTATCACTGCTGAGCTGGAGAAAGGCAATCTATCTAATTTATTCCATCATGTATTAGAGAAAGGGGTTTAAGGTTGAGAAAGAAAATGAAGAGCAACAGAAGTGAGAAAAATGTTACGTTGCAGAGTATTTAAGTAGAAGAGGAGGTATGGAGCTTTGTATTTAGTTTTGTGTTGTAGTTGTTTTTGTAGACGCAGGCTGTGTGATAGACTTCCCTTCTCCAAGCTCATTGAATTCAGAATGGATTATGATGTAATAAATATATTGAGTAGATTTAGCTTTATTAAAATTTCATTTAATAATTGCTGTAATTCATTCATTGTTATTTACTCTTTCTCATATTAATTACATATTCTTTATTTAATAATAATGACTTTATATGATTTTATACATTCTCAGAAATAAAGGTATGCGAGCTGTCACTGGGGTGGTACCTTTTCAAAAGGTACAAATTGTATCTAAATTGTCCATATTAACACCTCAAGGGTACATATTAGTTACCTACAGTAAAAAGTACAAAAGTGTTCCTCTTAAAATTTGTAGGTACTAATATATACTTTTGAGGTACCAATATGGACCCTTCAAGTACAAATTTGTACCTTTTGAAAAGTGAGAGCCCAGTGACAGCTCTCGTACCTTTATTTCTGAGAGTGTATATGATGAGATTCTGTTTTGATGAAATTTATCAATTTAATTCATTTTTGTATAGATACATATTAAGTAAAATACCTACTTTAATATTTGAAGTTACTTTTGTGAGAAATTATAAAAACAAAATATGAAATAATTTACAAATGACTGATGTAAAACATTGTTATTGTAAAATACATTCCAATTCGTTTGGCTCTTTTTGGATATTCCAATATAATGGACATATTTTCATGAACCCAACAACAAGCCCAGATAGTTGGCATGATACCAGCTAAAAAGAGGATCCTACTTAATTGGAAATTTTCAAAGGCTTCATGTTATCAGAGATGGTTGAGTGAAATGCTTTATGTCATTCAAAAGGAACAACAATGTATTGAAACTTCAAAGAAAATAGCTGAAACCACATGGGGACCTGTCTTAAGACTCTTGGGAATCTAGCATTTTAAGTCTATAAATTCTCATCTTTATTTCTAACCTACATATTCATGTCACTGGCTTTGTAAAAATGTGAGTTTTGACTCTTGTTTATATGTTTCATATTGTCACGGTCACCATCGATCAAGCCTGTGCAGATTGCTGATGTAGTGATGTTAGCTCAGTTTATGAATATTAATGATCAATAATAACAAGTTATTATTAATTATGAATATTCAGAATTAACTTGTAGTTAATTTAACAAAATAAAGGGAATTATGACTACTTCTTGTGAAGTAGATGAATAGTTCAGAAGTTTTAGGAAACCTAATCAGCTTGTAGCAAAATCTATCGTTAAAGTGACCTTTTCTGTGAGGCAAAACAGCCAATCCAATGTGGTTATAGCGTTTCTTATTGACTAGTCTAAAATATAAAAAAAAAAAAAAAAAAAAAAAAAAAAACGTACAAAACACAAGAACAAAAATATTAGAAAATAAAGCAAGGAAATAAAGAGTTTAGATAAAAGGCTGGCTAATCTAGCTCAGTTCCACAAAACTATTAAGGACCACCATTATAAAAAACACTTTTAAAAAGGGGTACGGCCTTAACGCACAACTTATGAACGCACAATACCTAATTTGGGTCAGTCTCTCTCTTGTTGTGCAAGTTTCTCTGATTGCTTGGAAGATGAATATATGCTGAAGTCAGAATTATTAGCCTCCTGAATTATTAGCACCCTTGTTTATTTTTTCCCCCAATTTCTGTTTAACGAATAGCAGATTTTTTCAGCACATTTCTAATCAAAATAGTTTTACTAACTCATTTCTAATGACCGATTTATTTTCTGTTTGCCATGATGGCATTAAATAATATTTGACTAGATATTTTTAAGACACTTCTATACAGCTTAAAGTGACATTTAAAGGCTTAACTAGGATAATAAGGTTAACTAGACAGGTTAGGATAATTAGGCAAGTTTTTGTTTAATGGTGGTTTGTTCTGTAGACTATCAGGAAAAAATATAGCTTAAAGCGGCTAATACTTTTGTCCTTGAAAAGGTGTTTAAAAATTTTAAAACTGCTTTTTTTTCTAGCCTAAATAAAACAAATAAGATTTTTTTTCAGAAGAAAAAAAAAAATGTATCAGACATACTGTGAAAATTTTCTTGCTCTGTTAAACATAATTTGGGAAATATAAATAAAAAAAAAATCAAAGGGGGGTTAATAATTCTGACTTCAACTGTATATATACAGGGCTTGACAATAACACCCACCAGCCCGCCAAAGAGGTTTGTAAGGTTTTTACCCGCCAGTAAGACAGACACTTCTACTAGCCACTCTGGCTGGTTAAAAATAATTTTCCTGGATAATAATTCCTAAAAGCAGGGTTCGACAATAAGGATGGAACAATATGGATGCAAAGGCAATCCTAGAATTGAGAAGCAACACGAATGACAAAAACAATAGCGATCACGCGAGCAATAGAATGCAGTTGAATACCTAATAACAGCTAACAGCTGAGGTGATGCGCGCAACTGTTTAAAACGCCTGCGCTCATGTTTCCTTGCATAAAGCAACTGTGCCTAGAAACTCAACTGAAGTGATCGGTTCTCCTTCAAATAGACTAGACAAAATGTATTGAACATGCAGCCACAGTCTTGCTGCTTTCAAGAGTTCTAGATTTGTCTTTTTATAAGCAGCACGGGTAGCTTTCGCTTTAACTATACTTTGAACAGATTATTTATGGGTCTAACATTACCCGTGTGTTTGATCGTCCTGTCATTATCACACGGTATGCTTTTTTACCTGATTTGAAAATAAACTGAATTTTAATAATAATGTAGAATTTATAAGAAGGCAAGTCAGCGCTTTTCTGTGTCAAGTAGAATGGACAATAAAGTTTAAACTAAATTAAACTTATTTTTCGTTAATATGGTTTACTTGTGTGTGTGTGTGTATATATATATATATATATATATATATATATATATATATATATATATATATATATATATATATATATATATATATATATATATTTATTTTTTTTATTTATTTATTTATTTTTTTTTTTACAATAACATTGCTTTAATGGGAAATTTACTCCCCGTTTATGTGTAGTTGATCTGTGTAGGTGATCTGCGACCTTTAGCCAGGAAAGATTACTGTGCATATGTTTTGTTTAATAAAAAGTGTATAAAGCTATATTTTGCTTGTTTTGACACCTTTAAAATTTGTGACTAAGATATAAATGATTATTTATGTTTGGTGTGGTCAGAAATACATTTGGTAAATCCTTCATTTTGAGCTCTGAAAATTGTGTGAATGCAACTGAATGCAATTAATGATGTACAGTATAAGCATGCCTGTTTTTACACTCACATAAGCAAAATAGCATAGTGTACTGTACAATTGTACACATGTAAAATCTATATTACATTAAAATCTTTGTTTTAATAAAATAAGATGTGTTGTTATGTGACAATACACTTAATTATTGCTTATAGAAGCTGATTTTGTTGTATGGATATCTCCTAAAGATTGCCATCTGCTGGACAGCACTGCACAGTGCAGCATTATATCTCAATAAGTGCAGAGCAAAAAGTATTTCTTCTTCTGTTTTCACTTGAACTTATATTATTTTGTTTGTTTGCATCTGTAGCTTTAAAAGTGTTTTGTACTTCTCCTTTGTACTCGCATGTCAGTGAGTTCCATGGTCTCGACAGTTACCCAGAATGCTTTGGTTATTTGGGTTTTTCTCCATCAAAATAATAAATGAGAGTAGCTTTTCAGGGGCTATTGATTTCATGCTTTTATGGTATTACATCTTCAGAGCCGCTCAGGTTGAGCGGAGGAAAACAAATCGGTTTTGGGAAATGAGTGTAAGCAATATCCACAGTGAGCCTGTTAGCTGGATTGGGTGAGGAGCCTGAGGGCCCGGAGCCTCAACCTCTCATTCATTCAACTTCAGCAGCTCCCACGTGTACCTGCAGCAATCAACACACAATATCAATGCTTTAATGCTGTGAGTTTCTCTCGAACTGACAAATCTGTCATTTCTAGAAAAATGTATTTAAGACTATTGAATCTAAACCTGAAGAACTGTTCATAAAGCAACTTAGATTTGGAACTGCTTTCAGTTGTGATTTATGAATTTGTGCTCTGGATGTTGACATTTTTATTAGCATGTATTCACTTCAAAATGAATTGTAATGCATTATTCTATCTGCCTGTATATTAATTGTAATGAATTGTTCTATCTATCTATCTATCTATCTGTCTGTCTGTCTGTCTGTCTGTCTGTCTGTCTGTCTGTCTGTCTGTCTATCTATCTATCTATTGGTCTGTTGGTTTGTCTGTCTGTCGTTCGGTTTGTCTGTTGGTTTGTCTGTTGGTTAGTGTGTAATGACCATGAAACCTTTTTTTGCAGCAAATTAAATTACATATTTTTTTGTGTTTAATAAATGAAATAGACAAATGGTTATTATAAGGGACTGTAATTAGCAAAATTTAGCTAATATATATATATTTTTTTACCAAACATTTCTTTGAATAACCTGACCATAACATAAATGTTTTTATAATCAGATGCTTGTTAGTAAAATCCTTATTACTGTCTCTTTTTTTTTTTTTTTTACATTTGTTAGTCTCCTTGCTTTGTTTTGCAGCCCCGTTGCTGCTGTAGTCAGGGGATGTTTTCCTCATACTCCTTTGTTTGTAGTGTAGTCCTGAAAAATCTCAGTTTGAAGGGCTATATGGCCCTTATCCCTAGACCACTAAACAAAAAAGAATTGGCACCCCCAAACCCTTCACATGAACATGCAAACTGATAAGGGGAAGGGTTCATAAATTAGGGATCGGGCCTTTTTGACTTTATAGAAAGGCAAGATAAAGTGAAGTGGGTCTTGTCAGGAGTGGTTACCCATATTTGAAATTGGTCCACTGCTTTTTTCCAATCTAAATGCACACACATGAGTTAGAAGTGAAATGAGCACACACAACCGCACAACCAGAGCAGTAAGCAGCTATGCAAACTGGGAGAAATTAAGAGTTAAATTAAAGGCACATAGAGACTACTGTTCATTCACTTTTACCATCTTCAATTTCTTTTAGGACCGGGAATCAAACCTGAAACTTTTGGGTTAGAAGTCCAACTCTTGGTATTATAACTAAACTGGCATGGCTGCCAGTTTCATTGGGCTTGGTCCCTTTATTCATCAGGGTTCGCCACAGCAGAATGAACCCCCAACTAATCCAGCATGTGTTTTACGCAGCAGATGCCCTTCCATCACAAACCCAGTACATCCAAACACTCTCAATCACACACATACTGTACACTACGGCCAATTTAGTTTATTAAATTTTTAGTTTATTAAATTTGTAAAAAGTTATGTAATTTATTAAATTCACCATATTCTTTGGACTATAGGGGAAATCGGAGCACCCAAAAGAAACCCACGCCAACAGGGGGAGAACATGCAAACTCCACTCATAAACACGAACTTGCTGTAAGGCAACAGTGCTAACAACTGACATCATGGCTGTGTCTGAAACCGCATATTTCCATACTGTATAGTACGCTAAAATCAGTATGCGAGTCGAGTAGTAAGTCCGAAATTCACAGAATTCAAAAATCAGTATGTGAGAAGTACCCGGATGACTCACTACTTCCGGCGAGATTCTGAAGTGCACATCCCATGCAGGCTGCGCTATCCCATGATGCCCCGCAGGAGAATTCATGAATGGTAGTGAATCAACGCAACTGACAAAATGGCATATGTATTACAAATTCCATTCATACTGCTCACATTCATACTGTATAGTACATATTTTTCTAACAGCCGAGTAATACGTTTAAATTCAAATCCAGTACCTACTGAGTAGTAAGCGGTTTTGGGATGCAGCTAGAGTCACCCTGTATTCAAATGTAAAACTTAAAGAGTGTCAATTCACAGCTTTGCATTCAGATCTGTGCAATCACAACCACCAATCACATGTGTTCCTGCTGGGCGTATTAGTTCATAAGCCAATCATAGGTATTAGATTAGTCATGCTCACTCACTCATGCGCATGAAGTGCAGATATACAGTACATTACATTAGACAGATAAATATAAACCACATGACTGCTATATTTTAATGCACACATCATTTTACTTTAATGCCCCACTTCAGAAATACACCTGAACATGGTTTTGCATCTTAAACTAATAAAGTGAATGAATTGGATTTGCAATTACATTAGAAGGCTCCAGGTACATGACAAGCATTCATGTCATGCCGAAACTCTCTTGCAAAAACTCAATTACAAAATGAAATCTACTTTATGAACTGTCTGTCATAATGTGAGCTGTCCTGAATAATTAAAGCAAATCCTCTTCTCAAAGGACAACTGCACACAGTCACATACAGTATAATTATGTGGCCCAACACGTCAACATATACTGTTGTCTATTTCAATGTACTTTCCTTGATGTCAACACTGTATAGGTTTAAAAGGCAACCCCCCCCCCCACCACCTCCTCAGCAGGGTGTTTTCACACCATTAAGTTTATTAAAAAATCAGGGAAATGGGTGAGTTCAACTTTGTTTAGGTGGGAGTATTAAGTGGCAAAGAGGGAAGGATTTGCATTAAAGGGGAGCTTCATTACGTGCACAACAGCTGATTTCCACAGCAGAAATACCAACAAAGATGCAGGGGAGATAGACAGTGATTTGGAGAGCAGCATTTACACCGCATCTGAGAGCTCTGTGAAAGGTGAGGATGTTCAGTCCATAATATTGTAGTGATATTAGTCATTTTGACTAAGGGATGTCTTTAAAAACTGAAACTGTACTGCTGAAGATACTAACTTTGCTATCTGAATAAACAAAGAACATTGATCACACACACTTACCAAATACGTAAAGACAGTTGAATCAATTGCATCTTTTTTAAAAGAAGACGACTGGAAAATTCAGATTTCACTATTTTTTTATAAAAAAAAAAATAAAATGTTCCTTACAAATACTTACAATACTTTTGTTGCATGTTATCAGACCACTATAATCCACACATGTGGGTCCACACTCGAGCTCTGCTCTCATCATGGGGAAATTGAAACAAAGTCTTTGTTTCAGCACATTTATAAACACAACACTGACGATCCATGTCTCCAAAGAATTCTTCTACTAGTCTGAATTACGGTTGGCAACACAACATGGCGTCTTATGAACTTTAAGATTCACAAAGTTGCATATCATTTACAATAGATCTTGATGATTGGTTCAAGTCTTTCTCGTGAATTAAGAAACAGATGTGCTGAAAACTCCAGTACCTGCCAGTACAGACATCCACGCTGGAATTTACACAACGATCTCATGGCAGTGACGTAGCTTCAAATGTATTTTTAAACTGGAAAAACGTATTTGCTCTAAACAGCATAAAAACAACCAATTTTCACTTTTTATCTAAATATATGTGTCTTAAAAGTGTTTTTAGCGACATGGAACATATACAGTATATGACTGTCAACATCTCAAAAATGTGTTTTGGTATTTCGTCATCCTTTAAAACCTGGAAGATAAAATAATGCAAAAAGTTGCAAAAGATCTCCTCATAAAAAAAAATAAACAAATAAAAATAAATACAATAAATAAATAATGAGACATATTTGTCTTCTATGATAGGTAACCTTTTTATTAAAATTATTCCTTGTGTTTATTTATTCGATTCTCTATTACACACAACGATAAACCATCAATGTAAATCACATAGCCAAATCAACATTAGTTACATTAGTTAAAAAAATATATTTATATTTATTTATTTTCTTTCAAATTGTTCTGCAGATTTTCAGACTCGTTTCCAGGCTAATTGGTCTGGATTTCTATTAACACTTTATCATTACACAAATAGAAGCACATAATAGCAACATTATAAGCAGATTTATGTTCTCTTTGTAGCATTTAACCAGCATTTTATGATCAAATTATGGCCATATCTGTCCAGGGCCGATGGGGCTCACTGTTGAGCATGCTAAAAATGCAAAATATGAGGTGCAAGGTGGAACTAACAGGTAAACAAACCCATTAATGGAGCTCTTCCCCCGGCTGCTCTTTGAGAATGAGGTCACACAGGTGACCAGTCAGCGCTTCCCCATGGACCTTTTGTTTTTCAGGAACAGCTGGTCAATTAATTGGCTGAGAAATCTCAAGTTTATGGGTGTTATGTTTATTGTTGATTTTATGGAAGTTAAGAACACCTGTCTAAACAGACTTTTTAGGCTATTTTGGTCTGTGTTTGGTTTATGAAAATTGGCTCTCAGAGATGAGAATCTTTATAATGTAATAAATCTGTGTAGAAGCACAGCTCTACCTGTGATATCAATAGTGACTGGATGTGTTGCTATAATAAGAAAACCTTGTTCTCTTACAAAAAGGAGAAAGTTGTTTTCGGGTCACTGAGGAGAAAAATTTTTTGACGGTTCACTGTGATGATATTAATTGGCACAAACATGGTGAGACAACTTTTTGTAAGTCTCACTTGTGCAGAAGGGCAGAGGTGACACTTTCAGTGGACAGTGTTACTTATTCATGTTAATTATCTCAACGATATGTTAGGCTTTTTTCACCTGCTCCATCCGAAATTACATTATTGTTCAATGGGCATATCACCTAACCAGATCCTTTTATAATCAGACAAGTCTAAATTGTGAATGTTTTCACACCGTTTTTTTAGAGAACATGAAGGAAATCTCTAAGGAAAGCTTTCAAATCTTGTTTTTTTTTTTTTACCTCTACGCTTTTGGCAAGAATGTTAGCTGTCATGACGATACAGCTCACCTCTGAATTTGACATTAACCAGTTTACTGGTGTTTATTTAATTTACTGAATGCAGGGACTTCCATTAACAATATGGAAATTATGTTTTCACAGTGAACATAAAACACACACACACACACACACACACACACACACACACACACACACACACACACACACACACACACACACACACACACACACACACACACACACACACACAAACAGAGATGTCTGCCTGTTAGTTCCAGTTAATGCTTTCCTGAAAAGTTTTTAGAACCTTTTCTGTATTATATTATAATATTCAAATTTTATCATGCAATATTAACAGAACAGAAGATTGAATGTGTTTATTTTAAGATATAACAAGATATTTGTAGAAGATGTTTATGGTTTTGGTATTAAGGAGATATTTTGCTTTGCTTTGTCGAATAATTAGAAGTATATGGTACATATTAAAGATTTGGAAAACTCCCAATGCAAATGGAAACAATATCTGATTTACACTGTTATAAAAGGTGCACTGATTTCCAGTTAAGTAAAAAAAAAGTAATAATTGTATGTGTTGCATTTTACATCAAGAATGTACTTGTAAACAATAAATTTAACAATAAATTGGCCAATAAATCAGAATATAGCAACAACCTGATTATAATAGTTTTTGAAATAAACATTGATACAGGATCAGGGACATTATTATATCAAAAAAGCTGTTTAATATTTTGACAAAAATATTTCTGTCTATTATAGCTCTTAATGTTTATGATGAGACAATTTGCTAATTAAAATTATAAGTGATTATGTTTCTGACTGTCATTTATTTTATAAGCTCAGGATGAAATGTTTGTGATTGGATGCGGTCATTGGTTACTTGTTAGTTGAACTCTGTATTAACAAAAAAAAAAACCTAGTAAAATCTGATGCAATGTGCACAGATCTAAATGTAATGCCACACATTTGACATTCTTTATTCATTTTCACATTTGATAATTTGCATATAAGATGTAAACATTAACTTTCATTGTGCAGGGACTTTTTTGGCTCTCTGATGTTGTGGGCATTTTCATTCAGTTTGGTGGCATTTTTCCCACAAATCTCTGTTAAGTTTTGACCTTGCCTTCAGACAGGAATAAAGTCAGGAGATGGTTAGCAATGCTTATGATTTCCCATGTTTTTATATCAAGCTGAGCATTTAAGCATTTGCTGCTTAAGGTCTGTTAGACTCAACTGACCTATTGTTACCTTTGGCTTACAAAAAAAATCAACATTTAACTTTCTACTTTTGTTAAATTGTAGTTTAAGATGAGGATAATAAGTATAGTCTGCATTTCAGATTTTCCAGTGCGAGTTGAATGTGGTATTAAATTGCTCACAATTCCTTCATTTTGTCACAACACAAATGGTCTAAGTTAACTGAATTGTTTTTACAAATTTAAGTTGCTTAAACATGACAAAATTAAGCCGTCCCCCCTAAAAACATGTAAGAATTCTAAAACTAGTTTGAAATAAGCACTAAAAGTCTTTTTTTTCCATAGCAGCACCTCAAAAGAGCTAACACAAATGACTGGTTATTTCTGCCTGTCTTTCTACCTTAGTCTGTTTCTTTCTCTTTTTCTGCCTTTAGTGACCCAGGGGTGTCTATGTAGTTTTGACTCCTGCGGTCCTGCAGGGATTGGAGGAAGCGACAGAATAAAGATGGACATATTTGATAGAAAGCCATTTGGACCTGCATGTTCCTCTTACTAGGGTTCCCTTGGGACAGGACAGCTGACGCTACTCATATTAAAAGAAAAAAATACGGTTCTGTCGAGGCTCGCACTACACAGGCAAAGGTCAAAGCTATACTGTTTGAATCAAGACACTCCATTAAGAATGGCCATAAGATGTCATAGTTGTCACCAAATATATGAAGCGCTGTGTTGTGTGTTGCTTTTGTGTTGTTTCTTGTAAAGCAGCGTTTCGGGTTCAGACCAATTTACTGACAAAAGTCTGGGTTCAGTAACATTTTCTTTTGTTTTTGTTTTTAAAGAAATTGATATTTTTGTTCAGCAAGGATGTGTTAAACTAAAAGGAGGAGCAAATACATTTATAATTTAACAAAAGAGTTTTAGTTCAAAGAAGCGCCGTCCTTCTGAACCTTCTATTCATCACAGAATCTTGAAAAAATGTATTACTGTTTCAACAAAAAACAACACTGCGCAACACGGTAGATCCTACTAAGAAGAAATGTTTCTTGAACATCAGATCAGCAAGATGCATTTCTGCTGGATGATGTGACAATGATGGTTATCTTTTGATTAAATTGTAAGATATTTAAAACCCCCACAAAGAACCAATATATCTGAATGATTTGTAATTGCAACAGTTCATTGTAAACATGAAGTGAAACAAAATATGTTCATGTCAATACGTACAGTACCTGACAAAAGTATTGTCGTCGATCCCAGTTGTAAAAGCAACAAATAATAACTTGATTTCTAGTTGATCATTTGGAAAAGTGGCAGAAGGTAGATTTTTCAGATGAATCATCTGTTGAACTGCATCACAATCATCACAAATACCGCAGAAGACCTATTGGAACCCGCATAGACCCAATATTCTCACAAAAATCAGTCAAGTTAGGGGAAGGAACAAAAAAACATGATTTAGGGTTACATTCAGTATGGGGGTGTGCCAGAAATCTGCAGAGTGGATGGCAACATCAACAGCCTGAGGTATCAAGAGGTGCTCCACATGACTTTACAAACCACAGGAGAGGGCAAATTTTTCAGCAGGATAGCACTTCTTCACATACTCCAGTCTCCACATCAACGTTTCTGAAAGCAAAGAAGGTCAAGATGCTCCAAGATTGGCCAGCCAGGTCACCAAACATGAACATTATTGTGCATGTCTGGGGTAAGATGAAGGAGGGGGCATTGGTGATCAATCCAAAGAATCTTGATAAACTCTGGGAGTCCTGCAAGAATGCTTTCTTTGCCATTCCAGATTACCTTACTAATACGCTTTTTGAGTCATTGCAGAGATGTATGGATGCACTTGTCCAAGATCATGGGAGTCATTCATTCATAATTTTTTTCATTTTCTTTACAGCTTAGTTACTTTATTTATGAGGAGTTGCAACAGCGGAAGAACATGCAAACTCCACACAGAAATGCCAACTTACCCAGCCGAGGTTCAAACCAGAGACCTTCTTGGTGTGAGGCGATCGTGCTACCCACTGCACCACCGCATCGCCCATGGGAGTCACACACAATATTAAATCTTTTTCCACTGGACTATTATTATTTACTTAACTATTTTTGTTAAGTGACAAAATTTTTATTTAAGCAAAGTTAGACCTCACTGTCCTAATTAAATAATAAAAAATCAAGACATGATCATATTTTATTTTGGTAAAATAAGCGCAATCTGGAGGCCTTTGCCTTTCATATAAGCCATTTTGTTTTTATACCAAATGATCGCTTAAAAGTCAAGTTACTATTTGATGTTCCTAAAATTTGGATAGGTGACAAGACGTTTGTCTGTTAGTGTGTAAGAAATCAGTAATAAAATTCATTGTGTTTTTTATTTGCCACAGAAATGTGTGTTAGAGATGCAGTTGTCGATACTAGCTGTCTATATCAATCTTTTTTGAGTGACTACTGTTATAGGCATACAAAATTAAGCAGTAATTAATGTTAGATAATGTTTATGTCTGGTGACTACATTAAAAGTGTCATTTTTGTGCATTGTATTCTATTGCTATGCCTAAACTGGATTTTAGGTTTTAATAAGTGACCTTTATTAATGTTGAATTAATGAGTCACAGAAGCAGTTGATCAAACTTTTATTCAGGACAGAATATTTTATAAAGTTTGTACAGTTCATTTCATTTCCAACTGGAATGATCATGTTCTCACTTTCTGAGAAGGGAACAAAGCAAAACTATATCTTTTGAATGCATGCAGCACTCATATATGAATATTGCATTTAGCTTAATGCTGTTTTTTTTCTCTTTTCTTATGGGGAGCTGTCTTTTTTCTTGCCATCCCTTGGGCTGATGGGATTGGACAGGGAATTTCTTCACAGTAAAACAGCACAGAGGAGCTTTTGGTCTTCAAATATGCATTCGTTCAGTGCATGCAGGCTGTTTTATTTTCACTGTCGTTTCACATGATGCTATGCTTTAGGCGTGTACTCGTCAAGCATAAAGGGCTTGAAGGTCATTAATATTTTATGTATGAGTTTTTGCTTTTATTTTTATTTCATTCCCCTTTTAATATCTACTAAGTTTTCTAAACGATGAGCGCCAGTGGTTTACAGACTTGAAAAAAAAGAGAGAGAATTTGTCAATTTAAACTATACGTCAAACGTTTATATATAGCTTATGATGTATTCAAGAAGTAAACAAACTGTTCAGATCTGCATTTAGTATAAGAAGAACGTATAAAGAACCTTGGAAATGTGAGGTAATTTTTCAACATTGTGGTGATTCACATGATTCAGAGATGACTTTGCTGCTGTGTCATTGCTGGGGACAAAATGAAAGACTGTTGAATCTGTGTTCTTCGGAGGTACTGTCGAAGACCCAACAGCAAAATCTCCAGCCGAGCTGAATTCATAAATCGCCCATTTACCATTAGCGACCCCAATATCTGTCACAGCATTAGAATTATGGCCTTTCAAATGAAAATATCAAGTATTTTATTGAAATAAGAAACTGTCCCCAGGTTCTCCCACAGCAAATGAAATTATGCATGACCTCTTCATTATTGAGTTTAATAAGTGATCCCACAGTCCACTGTGCTCTTGAAGAAAGAGACAGAGAGAAATGAGATAAAGACAGCAGATTTAAGTGCTACATGCCAACATGACCACACACCAAGATCATAAATTAACCTGGCTTTATAAAAAAGTACCAAAGCAGCCTGGCTATATTACAGGTATTGGTGAACATTTTAAATTCAACACTGTCTGTGGCTCGATTTCGATCTTTTATAGTGTTTTCAGTGCATTATTTGTAACTACTTGTGTTCAGATTTTAATCCCCTCAGATCAAAACCCTTTCTTCTTTTTTGCCATCCTTTGCATCACTTTCACAGGACCGTTTAGTGAATGAAACGAATGTAAATGGCAAATGCAAATTTGACTGAAATCCATTTGTTTTGGTAGAAATACCTTCCAATTCCATAACAGTCACATGTTACTGTAGGTCATCATGCAGAGCGTAGATGTTCTTTTGAGGCTCTACAAATACATTCGATAAGTGTTCACACAATGAAAGAAATATGGTTGAACGTTTTCAACTGCCTCTGCAGCTTCAAAATGGACTCACAACATTTTAGAACATTTTATTTATTTTTTTACAGCTGGGTGATTAACATTGTTTGCTTGTGATTATTTACCCTCATCCTTCACTCTCATTTTGGCTTCTTAAGGGTTCCTCATGTGTCAACGTTACCTTAAGGACCAAAGTGTTCTCTTTATTGGTTCAGAAATGTTATATCAATCTATTTTTATGTCCTTTTTCATCGCATACTGGGTGTTTTTAAATATCAAGCTTTGTGAAAGATTGTTGTTTTAGTACAAAAAAAGATTTTTTTTAAGTGTTTTTCCCATCGAAAGTAATTGTGTGGAAATTGGTGATGTTATGGTGCTGGCTTGAGAAGAATATTTGAGCATGCTCATAAGCTCCTGATCATTTTGAAACATGTCAAAAAGTGTTGAATGAGCTGATTTGTCAATCTATCTGAAGTTGACCAATCAAGCGCTGTATGATGTATCATGCCTAACAGGGTTATTAGAGATAATACACTGAAAAAAAAGTTGACTTGTTGCTGAGCTTTTTTTGTAAACTCAACATAAATTGAGTCACATGCAGTGCTTGTCAAAAGTTGAGTAAACTCAAAAAATATGTGCGCAAACTGACTTGGATTTATAATTCACACACATGGGTGGATAAACAAAAAGGATAATGCTGAAACTGCCTCTATCCGCTTGTTAAGTGTGACGTCACACGGAGCGGCTTCCGGGTCCAAGCGCTCTATTCAACTGAATGGGGAGATTCATGAAATGGTAATAATAAACGTTTACAAAGCGATTTAATACTTTCGAAAGTCACAATCGCAATATATATGTCCATGCCTAATATCCGATAGCCAGAAAGTGATTCATTGTTTTATAAATTGTTAAACTTTTGGTATTTGTTATGCAGCAAGCCTAGAGATTGTTGTGAACACTATGATTTTATGTAAAATTAACTTTAATGTGTGATAGGAATAAAACGTGATCTTAAACGAATGATTTCTCCACTCAAATGAATGGTGGCTTGGACCCGGAAACAGTATTACATACGTCACAAACATGTCACCACTTAACAAGCAGATGGCAGTATGCAGAGACCAAAAGCTTCTTTAGGATTGGTTAAGGCATGTGAGCTAGTGTTAAAGGTTTTCCAATAGTAATTACTACACAGATTTTTATCTCCTCTATAGTAAGAAAATCTCTTTCCTGGCTTTCTGGTGCTGAAAACAAACATTCACGCCTTGTGTCTTCTTTTTCACATGAACTTCACATGAAGGTCACAATATTGAGGTGATTATTACTGCTCATGTGTGTCATGCATGCACAGACAATCTTCTGACCATCAGAATTTGCACCATGTATGCTTGCGTTTACTATTAACTTTTTTAAATGTTTTGTATATTTCAAGTTTGTGACATGCAGATGTCACTACTTCAATTTGTTCCCTTTGCCACCGCTCATACCGCTGCGGCGGTGGTAGTTGGTGCACCAGCAGCTTTTGACCGCTGGGTGGCGCTTTAACCACAGATTTTCAGCTTTGCCTTTTTACAATACTAAATGGGCGGTTCTGTATGTGTACCTTATGTGATGTGATGTGTTCAATTAAAATATAATTTTGTTTTAGTTTTCTTAGTAATAAACATGCTTTTACACTATATGTATTTTTTAGAAAAGATACTTTTCTGCAAAAAAAAACAAGTATGAGAATTTAATTCTTTAGTCTTTATAAAGCCCTATTAAATTGTGTTGGGGTGAAAAGAATGTTTAGATTTCTTTGACCATCATGGTGATGTTATTACCTCGAATCTTAAACCTGCGCACATATAAAAACCACAGCACAGCACACACTTCAAAATAATATTAATTATCATGCCGGGGGAGCACATCGCCTGATTGTTATATAACTTACTTTATCAGTAGGCTATTTATTATTTATTACAGGCTATGTTACAAATATTTGACCAACTGCCACTACATGTAAAACATGCACTCTCATGCTCCCAGAAATAGTGGAAGTTATGAATTTAATAAATGGGCATATCCACACACAAAGTGAGCCGCATATTATTTATCCTCTGTTCATTTTCTCTGTTCATTTTCTGTTTCACATGCATGTAGAGAAAAAAAAACAAAATCTGCTTGTATAAAAAAGTGCATTATCTCAACTAATGTATAATAATTATACTAATAATAATAATAATAATAATAATAATAATATTACAGTAATATTACTTTGTACAGTCACAAAGTGTTGTACCACTTAAATGAACACAGTTAATATATGAGCAATATCACTCTGCTTTAAGTGTGATATTGTGTTTATTCAACAGTTCGACAGCATAATCATGTATATAAAAAAGAAAATCAGACACTGAAAGTCTCAAAATCCTTTTGTATGAGGAACTTTCTTCCGCCGTTCATACACATCTGCAGCTGATGTCAAAACAGCAGAAACTAATTACTAATTGAATTAGTAACCACTAAACCTGTAGTAACTACTAGTTACTAATTTACCAACACCACTTTAGAACTAGTAGTTAAATGATTCTATAGCATAATGTCTAAAGTGATGACAAAACAGGTGATTTTGCTCACATTTTAAGATTATACGGTTGATTGAATCTAGTCTAGAGACATTTTTCCCCATCAAACTGACCTAAGGATAAGATAAGGAAAAGTTTGACAAAAACTCATGTTAAAACCAGGTGTGCATGTTACCTGTCAGGCAGACAGGTGAATTCTTTAGCCGAGTCAGAATCATCTCTTTTTACCGACTTGTTTACGCCTTTTCACTCTAACACAAAACAGTTACTATAAAGACAAAATACGACTGTACAGAAAGACGTCAGCAAAACTTGTCTCTCATTGATATTCATTGGCCCAGGGAATGTAAGATGGGCATCACAGTTTTCATTTAATCAGGTTCTTATAGAGGGTCAGGAGCGAAGCCTGTGTGTGTTGGTGCTGAGAGGGTGCGGACTGTTAAAGGAGATTACAGGCGGATTGGCAAGGTGGCGAAGCCAAGAAGCAATAGAACCTGAAGCAGAGTTAAGTAATTGGATTCTTGTTGGGTAAATGAGTGGATGTGAGATCATGTGTGAGTGTGAATGTGTCCAGGGAAGGACATTCATTGAAAGTAGCATGTAGTAGGAGATACATGCTGTAACCTCTTTTCAAAAACACACTTGTGGTCCTGCACACACACCGGTGTTCTGGTTTCTAAATAATCACTAGAGGTGACAAGTGAGTATGGAGTCAAGTGAAATGCATTATCAGCAAACTAGCAAACAGTACTGGGCCTCGGATTGCTTACAGTATGCACTATTAATGTGTTGCAGAGGACAAATACATTTGAACTTCCTGAAATAAACCGCAGTGTTTGCAAGACAACAAAATAATTGATATAATTTTAGATTTGTGATTTTAGCCTTATGCTTTCTGCAAATAAATTCTTCTTTCGTGTCAAATGCTACTCAGTATGCGTCATGTTTTAATTCTAATACTATGATAGTAGAGTTTTATATTTTCATTTGAAAGGCCATAATTCTGCTGCTGTGTCAGATATTGGGGTCACTAATGGTAAATGAGGGATTTATGGATTCAGCTCGGCTGGAAAATTTGCTTTTGGGTCTTCGCCAGTTCGTTCAGAGAAAACTGATCCAGGGTTCTTTAATGATGAGAATATTACAGTCATGTGACACTGAAGACTGGAATAATGGCTGCTGAAAGTTCAGCTTTTACATCACAGGGATAAATAGCACATTATGGCATCTTAAAGAGCCATGAAACCCTCCCTGTCTCAGCAGGGTGTTTTTACACCTTTAGTTTGAAAAAAGTCAGGACGCACACACTCGCATACACTTCGGCCAATTAAGCTTATTCAATTCACCTGTACCGCATGTCTTTGGACTATAGGGAAAACCAGAGCACACGGAGGAAACCCACACGAACATGGGGAGAACATGACTAAGGAATATCTTTAAAAACTAAATGAGTACTGCTGACGATACTTACTAACTTTGCCATCTGAATAAACATAAACAAAGAACATTGAACTGACACACTTAATAAATCCATAGAGACAAGGCCGTTAACACAAACTGGAACCGCGTCTTTTTTAAAAGGCAAATCTGAATTTTACCATTTCCAGATTCGTAAAGCTCTTGGGTAAAAAAAAAAGTTTCTTACAAACATATTTTTGTCACGTGTTAGCAGACCACTGTACTCCACATGTGGGTCCACATGGGGAAATGGAAACAAAACCTTTGTTGTGGCACATTTATAAACGCAACACTGACGACCCATCTCTCTGAACAATTCTTTGTCTTCTACTTGCTTGAATTACAGTTGGCAACACAATGGGGCGTCTCTCTAAACATTGTAACAGATACAAGTCTTCGAAGCTATATCCTGCTTATTGATGAAGTTGTATCTTATTCATAATAAAGCACAGTGATTGGTTCGAACCGAGTATTTCTCATGAATTAATGAACAGATGTGCAGAAAATCCAGCGACGTCACTTAGAACCAGCCAGTTAAAGCTGTGATACAGCTTGAAAATTAATTTTGGAATTTGCTCTAAACAACACAAAAACTACCAGTTTTCACTTGTTAGCTAAATATATGTGTTCTAACAGTGTTTTTAGAAATGTGGGACATATATACTAATGTCAACATCTCAAAAAATGCGTTTTGGTGTTTCGTGACCTTTTTGAAAAAAAAAAAAAGTATTTTCATTTGTAAGTACTATTTTACAATGATCACTTTACAATAAATATAGTCTTAGTCACCATAAACCATTTCTAAAACTACACCAATTACAGGCCCTGCTTCTACTTGCATTTTAGTGTTCCATTCTGTTTATAAATAATTCAGTTTTTTCAGAACAGACTGTTGTTTCACACTTAACATTCATAAACTCTGCGTGAAAGAGACAGTTAACCAAAACCTTTAAATGATGTCCCAATTTTTCTGCAGTAGTTCCAAATGAATGTGTTATTTTCCTCTGCTCGATGCACCATAAATAAAAAGAAATAGCTTTGCAACCAAATGGTTGATGATAAGCATTGATTTATACAGTATATTTTTTCTATTATGGAAGCATCAACTGTTTTGTTACCACTACTTTCCTAAATAAACATATAAATTGTGTTTCAAGAGATAAAAATAAACTCAAAGTGTAGGGTGAGTAAATGATGAAAGAATCTTAATTTTTGTGTATTATCCCCCAAAAAAGCCCCAATAAAATAATGTATTCAGTTGAAGTCAGAATTATTAGCCTCTATTTGAATTATTATTATTTTTTTATATTTCCTAAATGATGTTTAACAGAGCAAGGAAACTTTCACAGTATGTTTAATAATATTCTTTATTCTGGGGAAAGATTTCTTTCTTTTATTTTGTCTAGAATAAAAGCAGTTTTTAATTTTCTAAACAATTCTCACTTCAACTTTGAATCGAGATGGCAGTGTGGTGGAGCAGGTATGCTTAAAGCCATGAGGCTTCAGCAAAAGTGAACTATACACTCTTGTGTTATTGATACTGTAGGTATTGCATCCTTCAGATCCTTGCACTACGAGAAACTCGGAAGTGCTATAAATATGTCATACTTAAATCAAAGATTATGACCACATAAAAAGGCATCATAGTGTCTAATTCTGATATTGTGCTGTGGTAATTCAACACAGAGGCATATTGTGTGACAGTAAGCAGCGGCTGGTCTCACGAGGCTGAGCAGAGGTAAGCAGAGATGGGCTGTTCTTGTACCGTATTCAGTCACCATTACAGAGAGCTCCAGAGACTCTCTCGGCAGAAAGTCTCAAGGTAGCATCTCCGATTTAACCAGTCATGCACGACGAGCAGATTGTCCTTCATTTACTGTCTACCCTGTCTTCTTTTCCCCCTTTCTCATTCTCACTCCGGCTTATATATAACCCCCCCTTTTTCCAGCGCACACACCTCTGCGCCCTGCATCAGCAGCCTTGAGGAGGTAAATGGCGTGAAGCTGACTGTTGGCTCCATCCGTCTCCTGGGCTCGTGCGCCTGCGTGTGCCCGCAAGGGGGGCGGGTCGCTGGGTTGGCAGCTCCACCAAGATGAATCACCTCTACTCGCCCACAATGGATTCATCTGGTTCCTCCATTCCCCATCTCCAAAAGCACTGTGGGGAGACGTACTCTGCCATCTATTAGTCAGTCATCGGGGGGAACAGATGTGATATGTAAAGCCTGTTTTTTCCTTCTCTTTTCTCTCCTAATGAATTAGAGCAGTTGGTGTCTTAATCTCTGGAAAAATATCACATCCGCTTTGATCAGGACGCCGAAAAGCCGAACAAAAAGACCTGTTCTCAATTAGAACGACTGTCTTTTTATATTTTTCTCTCATTGCGACTGTTTAGATGTAAATGACTGTACGCCAAGGGCTCTGATTGGACCGAACGGCCTTCCTTCCCCCTGCCTGCATCCTCCATTAGATATATGAGCACCATTTTTCAAACTAAATTGAGCCCTCTTGGAAGCATTCTGCCAATTCTCTTCTTTGTCTGAAAATCGTTCGAATATTCGGCAGAGTATTCCAGATGGCTGATTGCCTAACATTCTCATTTTTTATCGTTTTTTTTTCCCTCCACTTCTTCTTCTCATCAGATGCCGCCAACTGGTGTGAAGGGGCCTGTCTCTCCTCTATAGTCAGCTATTAAAAACTAAATCTTGCATTGTACGTCTCTTTCTAACAGATGGTAACCCTTCTAACTCTTTGCCAAATTCGGCACAGCAAATAAGTGTTTGTGCAAACGCAATAGAGGGAAGCGGAGGAAGAGAGAGATGGAGTAAGGCAGATTTTGATAGCACTGATGTTTGCCTGTTCTCGTAGAGGCTTGTGCACACAATTCATTGGCAAATTTTGGAGTCCATAAGCAGCTGCCAATACAATAAAAGTCTCAAAACACAGCAATGGACTGTGTCATTCTCTTTTTTTTTAGCTTAAACTTTTGGTATGCTATATACTAACGGATTCACGTGAAAATCAATGTGCTCATTCTCCTCTCAAACCTGTATGAGTGACTTTTTTTCTGTGGAATAATACAATAGTGTTTTCCTACGGCTTTTACTGTATGGACAAACTCTTTATGCAGCGTTTTTGGACCCGTTTGTCTTCGCGGTTGAAGGTCAGGTCACGGACATACCCTTTAACTTAGCCGACCAGTTGTCTGCCTCATTGGCTTTAATGTCACACAGCAGTAATATATGACATGGGTGTCCCAGCATCCATCTGTATGGGTCCTGTCAGGCCTGACAGATGTCTCTGGCCTCTGGTGTGAAGCTCACGGCAGCATCTGGTCCAGATGTTAAGCGGTTGGGGGAATAAACAAGAGATGTCACTGCCTTCAGGTCACCTTACAATTACTAATCTGTCTCTCTGACAGTCTGGACGTTTCCATCTCCTCACTGATTGGGTCTATTAGCTGTTGACGTAAATCACTCTTTCTCTCTTTTCGTGTTTTTTTTTTTCATTCCCAGAGCATCTACCCTTGATTCTGCTGGCTAGAGTTTTGATTGTTTTTTGTGTTTTAAATGGTCTTCTTCAATAAATTAATTTGAGATTGAACAAATATCATTTGTACAAATAGTATTCCTTTGAAAATTGGCAAAAGTTGTGGTTGTTTAAAAAGTTTAACTCAATAACTAATTTTATTAACAATATATTTAATAAATACTTTTTATTTAGGTGGCACGGTGGCTCAGTGGTTAGCACTGTCACCTCACAGCAAGAAGGTCGCTAGTTCGAGTCCCAGCTGGCATTTCTGTATGGAGTTTGCATGTTCTAAATGTGTTTGCATGTTGTAAATGTGTGAATGTAAGAGTATATGGATATTTCCTAGTACTAGGTTATGGCTGGAATGGCATCCACTGCAAAAAACATATGCTGAAATAGTTGGCAGTTCATTCCGCTGTGGCGACCCCTGATAAATAAAGGGACTGAGCCGAAGGAAAATTAATAAATAAATAAATACACTTTATTTAATATAATAGCCATTGCTGCACAAATTAGATGTTACGCACACTCACCGGCCACTTTATTAGGGAAACCTTACTTGTACCGGGTTGGACATCCTTTTGCCTTCAGAACTGCCTTAATCCTTAGTGGCATAGATTCAACAAGGTGCTGGAAATACTTCTCAGAGGTTTTGGTCTGTATTTACATGATAGCATCGCACAGTTGCTCTAATCTTCTGATCCAACACATCCCAAAGGTGTTTAATTGGAGTAAGATCTGATGACTGTGGAGGCCATTTGAGTACCGTGTCTTTCTATCAGCTTGAACTCTGGCCATTCTCCTCTGAACTCCAGCATTAATAAAGCATTTGTGCCCACAGAACTGCCGCTCTCTGGATATTTTCTCTTTTTTGACCATTCTCTGTAAACCTTAGAGATGATTGTGCATGTAAATCTCAGTAGACCATGCCACGTTCAAAGTCACTTAAATCTCTTCCCTTTTCTGATGATCGATTTGAACTACAGCAGATCTTCTTGACCATGTCTGGATGCCTAAATGCGTTGAGTTACTGCCATGTGATTGGATGGTTAGAAATTTGCATTAACAAACAGTTGGACAGGTGTACCCAACAATTCAATTCAATTAAATTCAATTCAATTCAATTCAGCTTTATTTGTATAGCGCTTTTACAATGTAGATTGTGTCAAAGCAGCTTCACATAAATGGTCATAGTAACTGGATCAGGGTAGTTCAGTTTTTAGTGTTTAAGTTCAGTTCAGTTTAGCTCAGTTCAGTGTGGTTTGAAGTCATTACTGAGAGTCCAAACACTGAAGAGCAAATTCATCGATGAGTAGCTTTTCAGATCCTGAACCATGCAAGCCAGTGGCGACAGCGTAGAGGGAAAAAAAACTTCACCAATAGGAGAGTGACGAAAAAAACCTTGAGATAACCAGACTCGGCACAGTTCGGCACGACCATTTTAATTTCTCCGCTGGCCAAAAGTCTTGTGCAGAGCTGCAGTCTCAGCAGTGGAGGCTGGAAGCTGGCCTCAGCGAAGACTTGTCTGTCCCTGGAGCGTCACTGGAATCAGTCTCATGCTCATCACTCCCCCCTGACCAACAGCGCAGCAGCAGCAGCTCAGGATACAGCCTGGTCCCGGATATGGACACCTTGGGATCATCTCGTCGCTTGTCTTGGGTCCAATCAGTGACTCCGCATAATCTGAGAACCTCGGGATGAGTATCCCCAGGTGGAAATGGAGAATAAAGATAATAATTAGAATAGCTGCTGTTCATAGTGTATATAAACAAGATGTAGAAACTTGTGTGGAAACACGCTTAGTAAAGCATCGAGTGTATGCTTTACTAAACAGATAGGTCTTTAATCTAGTTTTGAACTGAGAGAGCGTGTCTGAGCCTCGGATGCTATCAGGTGGGCTATTTCAGAGTTTAGGAGCCATAAAGGAGAAGGCTCTACCTCCATTACTCGACTTTGCTATTCTAGGTACTACCAGAACCCCTGAGTTTTGAGATCTTAAAGAGCGAGCTGGATTGTAGCGAGACAGAAAGTTGGTTAGATAAACAGGAGCTAGATTATTTAGAGCTTTATAGGTGAGAAGTAATATTTTAAATTCAATACGAAACTTAACAGGCAGCCAGTGTAAGGAGGATAAAATTGGATAAAAATTGAAAAAAAAATCCGCTTTGCACCGTGGCACATGGTCTTACATGGTTGAGCTTTTTCTCATAATGAGTTTTCGGTGTATTTTGAGAATGAGCCAATCAGAGTCTCATCTCACATTCCCTATAAGAGTCAGTTGCATCGCGCCATGGGGCATATGCTATTTTAATGGCAGACTTTGTAAGTGGAAAAACTGAACGCTTCACTAGCGAGAAAACAGTTAAACAGACCATCTGCAGCGTGAAAATGAGAGAACGAGCCTCCTCATTCTTTACTTTCACTTTCTGTCTTTCGTGGATAAGGAAACTGTTGTAAGCACAGACATCCCTTAGCCTACATAATTAATTTAGTTCATTAAGCACAAAGATTTGTTTAAAAACTATCTCTGAATTCAGTTCTAATTTCCAGCAAAGAAATAAATAAACAGTAATAATGAAGTGTGGTCAAAAAACTGAGTTATATCCTAATACACATGCTGTGCCCCATATGATCTAAAACCTGACAGGTGGGCAAATCTAAGCTTGTTTTTAATAAAACAAATATAAATATGCAAATAATAAAAAATACTACTATTAATAATAATAACATCATACAAAAGCAAATTGTCATGAATAAACTGAAAAAGCCTCGCAAGATGAAGAAGGCATGGGGGCAGTGGTTTTTTAATTTCTATATGTAGAAAATAATAATTTTTGTAACATTTTATATCTTTAATTCTTTTTTATTTGTAAAGATACCTGCTCTCAGCCGGTCTTATTGCATCGAGTGTATGATAAGGCCCTAAATGTGTAATATGTTGTTTAAGTTGGGTGCTAAGAAACTTAACTTAAAGAGTCAGTTGAGCTATTGATCAAAAACATGGCAAAAATGGTTCTGCTAAACGGTTTATGGACAAAGTGGACATTGCCAATAAAATATTAAACTTCCCAAAAAATTATATATATAAAAGAGATTGATTTGACATAAATACACTTGTTTTTCTAGAGTTTCCTCTGTGCTGTACCACAACAGTTTACCATTTCCAGTCTCACGTAAGAACTGTGATCTCACTTGTGATCTTGTGTTATTTCTTTATCCCTTCTTGTGAAATGAAGTCTGTGGACTTGACAGTGTTTGGGCAGTTGTTCCTATAGTAATGTAATGCAGTGTTTAACCTCCTGTAAAAATCCACTATGTGTTGTGAACACATCAGCAACTGAATGGTAACCCAAATTGCCATGCAGTGTGAAAACTACAGTGATCCGACAACTTTGAAAATGATGCAGTGTGAACTAGGCATAAGTATGTATTTGTAATCAATGTCCACTGAGGCGAGTTAAAGGACCTAAGTGCAGTTTACTGAATCTAATCCACAGTGAACAAAACAAGACATGACTAGAATAATCTTTACCACAGACATGACATGACAATGAATATACGCTCACCTTACGGCAGATACACATACCCAACCTAGACAAGGACAATGGGAGACATGAGAGACTTATTCGATTTCATGCATTGCAGCTTCAATAAATGTCTCCCTTACAGTGCAGAGATATAATACAAATAGTTTCACATTTCAGATAATTTTGTTCAATAAACAATGACAATCAATCGAAAAAAGGCAATTTTCATAACTACCATTTATTAGCGTGAGCTATTTGTTTTAAGGTTTTTATTCTTGGTTTTCTCCTTTTCTTACATTGTATTTTCTGCATGCAATCAGATCCTTCATTCATATCAGAGGGAAGACTCATAGCTGAGGTTGAATGGGATTGTAGAGAATAGATTCTCCATTTCTTTCCCTCTCTCTTAAAATCACTTCTCCACAACTGACTAAGGACAGGTGGAGTGGCCCGTAGTCAAAGTGAAATTGTATTCCTGCGACATTCATGATTTAAAAAGATGAGCTGTTTCGGTGGGTGCTGCGGGTGAGGAGTGTAATTGAACAACGATGAGGAGTGACAGGCTTTGGCAGCTCTCTAAATAACCCTCCGCGGTCCCATCTCTCCAATCAGACCTCCAATACTCACCAGAGTCAGTATTTTTAGTAACAATTGCTCTTCTTCCCTCACTCTTCCAGTCACTCATTCATTCAGTGACACTCATACAGTATCTACTGTCTTCTGCTGACATGTACTTGCTATACTTTCTGCAACATTTTAAAAATGTACTTTAGTACAGTAGTTAAATATCAGGCTCTCTAATCTAAATTTAATGAATTTTCTTTCATTATCCAAAATAAATTGATTATTTTCTTCTAGATGTACATTTGAAAAGTCAAAGTGTTTGAAAAAAACACACCAGGACCAGTTTGAAATAACAAATATTACACAATTATGTTCATTTGTTAATCATTTTTCATGTATATAACAACTAAACACTGTTTAGAGTCTTTTTTAATAATTCAGATACAGTAGTAAAGATTCTTGCTTCTATGAACGACATGACTTTTTCCTTTCCATTTTCTAAAATAATGAAATGAATCAATAATACTGATAGTAACTCTAGGTTTGTTTTATTAACTAGCTGTATTTAAAATGTAAACTGTATTTTTAAATTAGTTGTAGGCCATGGCCACATGTACACAGCTTTTTTTGTAAACTGAGTTTTTTCCCCTCTCTTTGTTTACATGGAAATGGAAAAACAATCGATCAAGTGGCGTTAAAAGCATGCCAAAGCAACACGTGGCGATTTACTCCTAACTGTGAAGTTGGTTTTTGTATTTTGTTTGGTAACATGTCATTTTAACAACTCTGTGTATGTATTATAGTAATTACAATTGTGCATAATTACATGCTAACTAACATACATATGAACCTAACCCGTATTCTAACTCTAATCATAAAGTATATAGTACACCGTAACAAGTACACCTTAAAATAAAGTGTGACCTTTTTGTTAATTTTGTTTGATTTTAATTAGAAAGTGCAGGGATGGTTAAGGTCATGATGGATAGAGACTAGTGGCAAAGGTGGCTTGTATGCCGGGGACACTTTATGAAGTATAGAGTCCACATTAAAATATCGGGGCACTATAGGACCCACATAGACCACAGGGTGAACACTAACACTTGCCATTCCAGATGACTTTATTGATAAGTTATTTGAGTCATTGCAGAGATGTATGGATGTAGTCCTCCAAGCTCATTGTATAGTATTAGTTCATTTTCCACTGCACCATGACTTGATATTCTATACTGTACATTATTTCTGTTAGAAAACGGGACTTTTGTCTAAGCAAACTCAGACCTTACTTTCCTAATAAAATAATTAAAAATCAAAGCATGATCATATTTATCTTGGTAAAATAAGCCTAATCTAGCCTTTGCCTGTCATACTGTAAATGCCACTTCTGATAACAAATGATCAAGAAGAAGTCATGATTTGTTGTTCCTAAAACTTGGATAGGTGACAAGACTTTGGTCAGGTAGTGTATAATGAATAATCTCTGACTTCTGGTGACATCTGAGACTTATATCTTGGAAAATCAGTGCTAATGGTCCACTTTTAGCAACATCCAAGCTCTTGGTAGGTCTGTCTTAAAAAGTGAAAAAAAAATCTGAATGAATGGTGTTTCATTCAGTTGCAACCTAAAATGGTCCTTTTAAACTCATTACATTGTCAACGTTCTTGAGTTGTTTAAGGGCGAAAAGATCTGCTGTGTTACAAAGCACAAAGACAGCTATTCCTTACAAGTAAGCATGACTTTTGAACTTCCTTAAAAACATTTTGATTTTAACCATAAGTTTTCTTTGGGAAATCCAGAAAGTAAATAATTCCTGACCAAGAACGCTGAACCTGGTTGGTGTTAATGGTGTGTTGTTGCCATGTCTAAGACACGCTGTTTCACAGATCTAATACTAACATTTCAGTTAATACATCTGGGAAGTTTTGTAGTTCTACTGTATTGATCACTGTTCTCTTTGAATCGAAATACATAAATTTCACATTTGAAGCTAGGGTACTCCTTATCGGGCTTTGAGATGAAAATTGTACAAAGAAAAGCTGATAAAAATACAGCCTGACAGTCACACTGCAGCTCAACTGAAACAACTTCTTTCCTTTTATTTGGTTCTTCTCATTTATTTTTCAGCGCTTAAGGTTACTGCAGTGTTTATGCAGCATGGTAATCAACCCCTTTGAGTTTCTTAGTCGAGGCCCCGTCCCTGTCTCTAGGCTGAAGTTCTGGGAAAACAAATGTAAATGTAAATCATGCGCTCTGAGTGGGAGCACTGACCTACACACACTGTAATCATGGTTTCTAAAAGTGAGATACAGCTCACGCTTATGCACACACAAACTGACTGATGCTCGTATCACTAAATGTTTGAGGATTTTAACGTGTATTTGTGTATGCGTGTCAGTGTTAAGCACCCTCATCTGGTCATTGGCCACTGAGTTATCCAGCGTCGGGTCATTAAACATCACCGCTATCCTTATAGGAAAAGCTGAGGGATGTTTAATATGGCCAGTGGTGCTGAACCTTGCAGCCACATCAATAAAGGACAAACATTTAAAGTAACACAAAGCAATTCCAGCCACAGGGCAAGAGAACAGCCCTATAAAAACCTCTAGCTGAAATTGGGATTTGCACTTGTGCCCGATTGCTGGGCTGTCCTTGGTTTGGCCTTCAGCAAAGTTATAATGATGGATATAGATGGAATGCAGGTGGAGCCTAATGCTTTGTTTAACCAAAAATCTCATTTACCAGCAAAATCCAGTAATTTGAACCATCATTTCACATAGAAACTGGTAGAAAACTTGAATACCTAAATGGCCTGAAGCTTGAATGCTGCTGTATTTTCTGTGGTTTTCATATATATGTAAAGTATACTGTAGCACAGGGTGCACACTGCAGTTCAGATGTCATTTTAAAATATAAAAATAGTTAATATGATGAAAATGAATCAATTTTTAAACAGATTTTCTTTCATTCGGTTTCATTTATTTTTGAAGTGTGATGGCAAAGCTACGTACATTTTCAGCAGTCTTCAGTATCAATTGATTCTCCAGAAATCATTCCTAAATCAATTTAATATGATTTGCTAATGAGGAAACAATACTGTTTTTATAGTGTTAAGCAGTTGTTAATTTTTTGTGGCAAAATATAATAATAATAAAATATATCAATTAAATATAATAATATGTTTCTTTTTAAAAAATTTTATCTATAAAGATGTGATTTAATTCTATAAATATAATCATTTTGAGCGTATTGTTTTCTTGAGAAAATGACTCAATATAACAGACATTGGTGTATAATCTACATGTATACAATCTAGATAATTTAAGATTCTGATTGATAGTATTTTAATGAAGTTTAAAGCTACATGTCTTTTTCATGAAAGTTAGAATATTATACACTCCCAAAGCAGAAAAAAAAATCAAAGTATGGAAAACTCAAATGAAATAAAAAAGTAGTGATTTCTAAATTTAATTAGACTTGTATATCACAATATGAACAAACATTATTTAGTGTGTTCCTCATGTTTTTCTCCCCCCAAAATAACCTCATAATCCAATTTTGGTTCTTGCGACACATAAAAAAAGTTTGAAAAGTAAAGCATTTATTTCTTTGTAATGTCGCCATTACTTTAAAACTTAAAAGACGATCCTATTTTATTTTATTTTTTGGTTCGGACAACATGGCATCAGTTTCTTCCCAAAAATACCTGAAAAACTGCTTCATCTGAAAATGGTACATGTTTCCAGTGTGTGATGGTCCATCCCAGATGTCTCGGAGCTAAGAAAAGTTGACGGTGCTTCTGGACATTGTTAACACAGGGCTTCCTTTTGGCACAGTACAGTTTTTACTGGCATTTGTGGATGTAACTATGTATTGTGGTACTTGGCAAAGGTTTGCGAAAATAGTCCTATGTTCCTGTGGTGATGCAGAATGAGGATTCGTGAAGCAGTGCCGCCTGAAGGAATCGGACATCACGGTAGTTCAGCTTAGGCTTGCACCCTTGTCATTGATGCACTGAAATTCCTCCAGTTTCCTTAATTGTGTTATGCACTGCTGAAGTTGAAATATCCAAATGTCTTCCTATTTGTCTTTGAGGAACATTGTTTTTAGACATTTCAGTAAATTTCTCACATTTCTGTTGGCAAACTGCCAATCCTCTGCCCATCTTTGCTTCTAAAAAACTAGACCTTTCTTAGATGCTGCTTTTGTACCAAATTATAGTTATAATCACCTGCTTTAAATCACATCACTATTTCACTAATTTACCTGATTACTAGACCTAAATTGCTCCTGTCCCAACTTTTTTGGAACGTGTTGCAGGTCTGAATGACAGGAAATTATATATATTTACAAATGAAATGAAGTTGATCAGACAAAGCATGAAATAGTTTGTGTTCATATTGTCTGCAATAAAATACAAATCAAAGTAATCACTACAAAGGAATCTACCACTTTCTTTTTTTTTAATTTGTGTTTTCCATATTATCCAAACTTTATCTTATTTGGGGTTGTATGTTATGAAGATATGTGTATTTATAGTAATAGTATAATAATATTACTGAAGTTTGCACTCATATGCACCATTTATTCATCATTTCATGCACTCTGTATTTTTTTAAGTGCTTGGCAAGCTAGACAAGGTGCAAATGAGTAATGATTTAATTCATTATGAAACTCTAATCCTTGATACTGGAGGTGGTTTCTTATGTCGTCTGGATATTAAATTTCATATATCCTGTGTAGAGATAATGCACTTTCCTGTTGGGTGGCTAAATGGCAAACTCTTTGTGGATCAGTAAGGGATTATTATTTTTTGTTATACTTCTGAATGTAATGGTAATTAAGGACCCTTTTCAAAACCATTCACCTTTCGAGCGGATTTAAGGACCAATTTTGCATGTAAAGGGGGAAGTCTTGAAAGTTGAAATTAAAACTGCCGGTGGTGGCACTGGCTGTGAGGAGGAAAAGGCTAATTGTAATGTGTATATCATGCAACTGAGCAAAGAAATCATTGATCTTAAGTCTTAAATATTCAACAGTGCCGTGATGAGTGTTGGAGGCTAATGAGGATAGCTTTGAAGTTCGCTGCCCTATTAAAACAGCTACAGGCTGATCAAGTAATCAAATCAAAGCCTCTAACTATGTAAATAAACAAGCCTCATGAAGTTTGAATTTGTCTCTATATTTTTTTACTTTGACTTTTTTGTTTTTTTAAAGCTGTTTTTATAACATTCCGGTCATACTCAGTTAAAAAAAAGTGGTCAGTCAAGACATCGAGTAGAGCAGATCTTGTGTTAGGGTCTTCCCTTTTAAAGACATTGATCCAAAGTGACTCACTTTCACTTTTGAGCTCTTTTATTTTTGCTAGAGGCCATAATGATGGTAAGGCATATCACCTTCCCACGCATCTGAAGCTCTGAGACTGTAATGAACTGTTCTGCAGCTCAGGATGTGTGTTAAAAGACACCCTTTCCAACTAAAAATGGAAAACGTTTTATGTAGCTTGGCCTTTCATTTTAAAGTGCAAACTTTTGAAAACAGGTTCAAAGTTAAAGCAAAACATGACTAAAATATCACAATACCAGAAACCAAATCAGTAGCACCACCAAAACGTATTTTAATAATAGACTTATGACAATGGGAATCAAGTTAGAAATGCTACATAAATTCAATAACGTTATTAAATTCTAAAATAAGTTGCTAAAAAATAAATAAAACCCTAAGACGTTGGGCCCTTTCATATACCTGACGCAAAAAGGTGCAATACATGTACGGCGTGATTTGTTGCTATTTTCAGACCAGCGCAACAGTAATTTTCATGTTTTGCGCCATGTTGTTTAAATAGTTAGACTGCTAAAATAGAGCTTATTATCTTCATTGCATGGATTAAATATACTCTCAGTAGTATTAAAGCTAAAATCATTTATTGTCAACTCTCAGAAATAAAGGTATGCAAGCTGTCACTGGGGTGGTACCTTTTCAAAAGGTATGCATTTGTACATAAAGGGTCCATATTGGTACCTCAAAATATATCAGTACATAAATATTTTAAGAGGAACAAATTTGTACTTTTTAGATACTGATATGTACCCTTGAGGTATTAATATAGACCTTGTAGGTACAAATTTGTACCTTTTAAAAAGGGCCGGTGCCCTGGACAGTTTACTGTAGCTCCAACCTTAATCAAACACAGCTGAACTGGCTAATCAAGCTCTTACTCGATAGATATACTAGAAACTTCCTGGCAAGTGTGTTGAAGCAAGATGGAGCTAAACTCCGCAGGGCACCAACCCTCAGGACCTAATTTGGACACCCCTGCTATGGACATTTCTACACAATTTTTAATTGTTTAAAGCAGAGGTTCTCAAAATGGGGGTCGGTACCCCTTCGGGGGTCCCAGGACAATGACAAGGGATCGCTTGGTGATTTCCAAAACTCAAATAAATTTTGTTAAACCATTTGAATCATCATATTTTATTCATAACCCACAGAAGATAGTTAATCATTGTGTTAAATAAACAACAACACACAATATATAGCCATAATTTATTTATTGTTTAATTTTTATATTAAAATGTAAATTAATTAATAAATGACAAAAAAAAAACATTATATGATTAATAGACTGTTGCACTTTTGTATTGTAAATATGCTCATGTTTATATATGCCTATAGTTGTGTCTGCAACATTTTTATAGTTACAGTATAACCACCTTAAAAAGACAGGTTGCGAGTCACTGAGTCATTGTTATTTTGGGGGTTGCGGGCTAAATAAGTTTGGGAACCCCTGGTTTAAAGGGATATTTCATCCAAAAAAGAAAGTGATGTCATCACTTGTTCGAAACCTGTTTGAATTTCTTTTTGCAGTTTTTGTTGCTTGTGGTGTTTCAGTCAGTATGAGAGCTTTCAAAATATAATACGTTAAAATCATGCACTCAAAAAATAATTTTGCTGCTTGTTCAAACAAATGATTTTAAATAAGCTGAATTGACACAATTCTGGAGGGACAATTTATTTGTTTTATGTTCAATTAAGTTTACTTAACTGTGTTGGGACAACATGAAGGAATCATGTGAAATATCATTTTTTACATTGCGTATATTATTTATTCCATTTTTTGTTATTTATGCATGCTTTTTATCATGCCTGTATTACATGATAGTATATTTAAAGGCATAAACTACTAAGCAAAAGTTATAATCTACTCAATTCACTCCACATGAGTTTATTTCGTTTGTTGGAAAACAATAGAAGATATTTTGTAAACTAGTAGCGATGTTAACTTATGTGTATTCTTAATTGTATTCTCTTCCCTATAGATGCAAGTGGCTGTCAGTTTCTAAACAGATTTGGAGCACGAGGGTGAATAAATAATAAGCAAGTTTTTGGGCTTGGAAGACTTCTATAATTACTTACGTTTGATGCAAATTAAACTAAACAAAATAATATGAATTGGGTCGCACTAATGATAACATTTAGGATGACGGGTGTTTATTAGTTTTGCCTTCACTAAATGAAATGTATGGTAAATAGGCAGGTGTGGTTTGACTGAGGATATATAGCAGAATTTAAATCAATCTTAATTTTTTCCTCAACACTCTCGGTGACAGCATCTTATCCATTCATATCCAGGGCCCTCCATCCCTGTCAGCTCATTCCCCGGCGTTTTTCACTGTGATTGACATGCTCATACCAGAGGAACAAGCAGTTGTCTAGACTGATTAACGCGTCGATGCTCTAAGCCGCACTTTATTTCGTGGGATTTGAACCCAAATCAATGGGTCACGACAAAGCTATTTAATTGGTGATAAGGAAGAAACAACAAGCCTTTAATGTTGCGTCGTAAATTACACTTGTTTGCCTGCACAGATCAGACTAGACAAGTTCCTTTGTCGTTTTTCTCTGTTGTTTCTGCTTGCAAGAGACTGCTGGGCAGATTGAACAGTAAATTAAATTAATGTAGGCCATTCCTCAATCATTTCTCATTCCCTCAGAATGATTAAAGCTGATGTAAGAAGTTCATTAAAACAGAAAACATTAGACTCATTAAAAAGCCATTAAAACTATCGCGCCGTCATGATTTATTCCATCAGTAGGGCAGGGAGGTACAGTGACATGGAACATGGGAGGAGAAATAGGAGGGCAAGCTGTTTCCGAGCTCCATCCGAGTTTCCTAATTTGGAGTGTTTGGGAAGCCACAGACTCTGGATCGCTACCTTTGCTTGGCCCTAATGCAGATTCATTGGACTGTGTACTGATGCGCTTACTAGACGATCCAAGATCAGCTCTCTGCGTATGTTTGTGTTATTGTTATCATTCCAGGTCTCATTTGGAGTGAATTGAGCGCCTACGATGTTAGCAGCTTGATGAGGGGCTTTATTACCCGTTATGATTGAATCAGCTGCGTTGCCTCCTTGCCTTCCATTAGATATCCTTCACTCCTCAGCTGCAGCCACTGGCATTTACTGCTTTAAATGTCACAGGAGCTGATATGAGGTCTGGGAGGAGGGGATGGGTTCGCCGGGGTCATTAGTCACAGTGAGGTTTGTTGAATGCTGTTCTTTATCGGATCCAGCAGAACTCACAGTTTTAAGGTGATACCATAAGTTGCTGATTGAAACTGTGGCATCGGTCATTCCAAAATGCATTCTTGTGTTTGTGACCTTGTTTTTATCGAAGTTCCTCAAAGATGAATAATAGCAACCATTAATGGGTTTGGGGATTAAGAACATTACAATATAGATTTTATTTTTTTTTCAATACTAAACAAAAAAGTTTTTTCTCTAATTTTGGCTTACACATGGGTGTCATGAATTATCAAAAATGAAAATTAAAGCACAGTGACTTGGTTTGGGTATTGTGATGTAGATACTATATGTGAAAGTAGAGGGAAATAAAGATTGTGGTTTAAGTAGAAAAAATGACTGGAGAAATTGTAAGTCACCTGAATAGGGGTGCTTGTGGGCATAGATGTATAATTTTATGTTACTACATATGATCAACCTGTTGATATATTGTTCTTATATTCCTTTAGTTTTCCCTTAATAACAAAAAATATATAAAAGTATTTTATTTATTAATTATACAAAACATTATGTAATAAAATGATAAAGAGGCAATGTCTAAAAATGTATGATTATTATTTAGTTATCCCCATGACAATTCCCAAAATACCAGTATACTAGAAATTGTAATCAATTAATCCATCCGTCCATCCAAACATCCATCCATCCATCCATACATCCATCCATCCTTCCATCCATCCAACATGATGCTATGTTTACTTTTGTTTGGTATTATTTATGTCCCAATGTATTTTTACACACATAATTTTTAGCTCCTGTGAAAATGTTATTCTTTTAAAAATGAGTCCGAAGATGTGTTTAACAGAGCAAAATATTTCTTCACAGTATTTACTATTATAATTTTTGTCTTATTTCTTTTAGGTTGGCTTGAATTAAACAACAACAACAACAACAACAACAATAATAATAATAATAGTAATAATAGTAATAATAATACTAATTTTCTTCTGCAGAGAGTCTTTTTTTTTTTGGTTGCTTTGAATTAAATAGCAACAACAATAAAAACAACAACAACTACAACAACAACAATAATAATATATAAATATATGTTTTTAAATATAACAATTTTCTGGAGAGAGTCTTATTTCTTTTAAGTTGATTGAATTAAACAACAACAACAACAACAACAACAACAACAACAACAACAACAAAAATAATAAATAAATAAATAAATAAATAAATAAATAAATAAATAAATAAATAAATAAATAAATAAATAAATGTTAAGGTCAATATTATTAGCACTCTTAATAAATTATTATTATTATTATTATTATTATTATTATTATTATTATTATGCTTTAAACTAGCTACAGAACAATCCACAGGTGTTCAGTGGCATGAATAACATAATCATGGCAAATACATTAGTCATTAGAAATTATTTATTACAACTATTATATTTAAAATGTTAAAAAGCACAAGGGAACTAAAAGAAACATTCATGGTAGTTTACAAATTTTGTCTTTAACTATATCTAAATACAATGATTGCCGATTTCAACTCCTATTTTAGTAGCATATTGTGTCACAGCACAGAAGCTATGTTGTTTTAACCATTTAACCATTACTATTGCTGTTTCATTAGGTCCAGCTGGTCTACACAGGTATGGTAAGATGCTCTGTAAAAAGACACACTTACAATTTGCTAAAACCTGTGTTTTGTGATTAAAAAGGTCCTATGCAAAAACGTTGGGGAAAAGGGCCTAAAATGAAGGTGGTATATCATCTGTGAAGTCCAACAACACAAACTAACCACACACAAATCCCACAAATAAATGGCCTGCTCAAAACCCTTAAATCACTATAGTAAATATTTGTCATTTGAAAATAAATGAATATGAGCTGTGCTGCTTCATCCCAGAGCTGCACACATCAAAGAGTCCATTCACAAGCAGCAAACAAACCCAACCACTATTGTAAATGGAGTGGACAATGGAATGTTGGATCTGCTTGAAATAATGCTTCAGAAAGCAAGAGACCACAGATGAATAGGGTAAAATAAATAAATATCACCATACTTCCTCAGTTGATTGATTATATTTAGAAATGCAAACATTTTGTGCATTACAAGTTTTGTAAAAAGTTGTTTAAATATGCAAACGAGACATTATTTCATTAAATATGTGTTCATTTGCATACATTTGTAGGACATGAAGGATAAAGTCAGTTTCAAAACTTGTTTCAGTTTTCCAACACATTAGTCAGGCGAATTTTGGGACCCTTTTTTATCACTGCATTATTCAGGAAATACTAGACAGGCCTCTTTTTATCACTACATTATTCAGAAACTAACAGACAGGATACCATTAATTTTCAGTGTTTTGTAGAGTAAAATGTTTTATTTAATCTTGCAAATTATGCGTGAACAAATCCCTTGGTAGGAACCTTGAAAAGATAGATATAAAAAAATAACGATAACGTTTGGTGGAGATATATATCTCAGCTCTACAGAAAAAAACTCATGTGTCTCACAAAATGTGTACTGAGTTTTTCTTTACATTAGAGTGAAAAAAAGAAACTTCATGAAAACCCATAAAGGTCAAAATCTTTTGACAGATGCTTGAAAAACTGTGCTTCTTCCAGCAGTGTCTTGCCTTAACACGCAAATTCGATTTCCCGTCAGTCCCTTTGTCTGACTAATTCTTTAATTCCAACCCTCGGTTTCCTGCTCAATTTCTTCACACGCTCTTTACTTCTTCAGAGTTGCACGGCAGCGTCGAGAAAAGTTTGTAACAATGGAGCCGGCTCTTATTATTCATTCAGATTCTTTATAGGTTAGCCTGTCAGTTCTATGCATATTTAAATATTCATCGCATCCTTTGAAAAGCAGACGGAAATGCAATGCCTTGCCGCCATCGGATATTCGCTATGTATGCATAAGCGGCAGCCTCTGTTTTTTCCCCCTCTCACTTGTTATCTCAGACAGATCCTTCACCTTTGTCTTTGAACACAAACTTAAACACGTACCAAACAGATGGAAATTCACAGGCATCAAAAACACACGGCCATACGCAGAAGATACCTTTATGCCCCGCCGAAGCAAATCTTTGCATCAGATTTCAGCTCACATTTCTTGGAAGAGAATCGAGGATTGCGGGAAGCACGGCTTGTGATGTATTTCTCATATGCGAAATGGGCCTTGTGCGAAGTGGCGTAATTGTGTGTGATGTGGCCAAGTGGCCGGCCTGACAACGAGAAGCAGTTGATGTATTGGTGGCTGGTTGAGCTTGTTAGCGATGGCGTGCCGAGCAGCGGAGGGGAAAGAGAGAGAATCAGGGACAATCAGAGGGAATAGATTATGAAGGCAGCAGTGTGGAGCTAAGTGTTGCTCCCTCTTGTTGCTGCCACAAAAAAGGAAATGGAGGGTGGTGCGAACATTATTTTATTAATTACATCTCAGTTTGTCTTTGTGATGACACAGCTTACTGTTCCTCCAACTCCCACCCTGCGCTCTTACAGCGTTTTTCCTTTCCAAGTGATGTGGTTTCTTTTTTTTCCCTGATCTTCTTCATGCATATAGAAATATATGATTGTTATAAAAATGTTATTTCACAGTTTTATTTATGAAGTAAAGATGACTTGAGTTCAGTTCAGTAAACTTAGGTTGAGTTAATTTGAATTGAGTTTAGTTGAGTTGAGTTGAGT
Organism: Danio rerio; assembly: GCF_049306965.1. Classification (NCBI taxonomy): domain Eukaryota; kingdom Metazoa; phylum Chordata; class Actinopteri; order Cypriniformes; family Danionidae; genus Danio; species Danio rerio. The sequence continues at coordinate 33,120,669 of NC_133189.1, forward strand.
TCAGTTCAGTTCAGGTAACTTAGGTTGAGTTGAGTTTAGTTGAGTTCAATACAGTTCAATTCAGTCCAGTTTAGTTCAGTTAACTTGAGTTTGAGTTGAGTTGGATTCAGTTAACTTATTTTGAGTTGTTCAATTGAGTTCAGTTCAGTTAACTTAGATTGAGTTGAGTTGAGTTCAGTTAACTTAGGTTGAGTTTAGTTCAGTTAACTTAGGTTGAGTTGAGCTCAGCTTAATTAAATTTAATTCAATTTAATTAAGTTCAGTTAACTTATGTTAAGGTGAGTTGAGTTAAGTTGAACTGAACTGAACTGAACTGAACTGAACTGAACTGAATTGAATTGAATTGAGTTCAGTTCAGTTCAGTTCAGTTCAGTTAACTTAGGTTGAATTGAATTAAGTTAAATTCAGTTCAATTGAGTTCAGTTAACTTAGGTTGAGTTGAGTTTAGTTACCCTAGGTTGAGTTCAGTTCAATTTACAGTAATTCAATTCAATTAAGTTCAGTTCAGTTAACTTGGGTTTGAGTTGAGTTGGATTCAGTTAACTTATTTTCAGTTGAGTTCAATTGAGTTCAGTTCAGTTAACTTAGATTGAGTTGAGTTGAGTTTACTTAGGTTGAGTTGAGTTTAGTTCAGTTAACTTAGGTTGAGTTGAGTTTAGTTCAGTTAACTTAGGTTGAGTTGAGTTGAGCTCAGTTCAGTTCAATTTAATTCAATTTAATTAAGTTCAATTAACTTATGTTAAGTTAAATTGAATTGAATTAAATTGAATTGAATTGAGTTGAGTTGAGTTCAGTTTACTTATGTTGAGTTGAGTTTAGTTCAGTTAACTTAGGTTGAGTTGAGCTCAGCTCAGTTAAATTTAATTCAATTTAATTAAGTTCAGTTAACTTATGTTAAGGTGAGTTGAACTGAATTGAATTGAATTGAATTGAGTTGAGTTGAGTTGAGTTCAGTTAATTTAGGTTGAGTTGAATTGAGTTAAATTCAGTTCAATTGAGTTCAGTTAACTTAGGTTGAGTTGAGTTTAGTTACCTTAGGTTGAGTTCAGTTCAATTTACAGTAATTCAATTAAGTTCAGTTCAGTTAACTTGGGTTTGAGTTGAGTTGGATTCAGTTAACTTATTTTGAGTTGAGTTCAATTGAGTTCAGTTCAGTTAACTTAGATTGAGTTAAGTTGAGTTGAGTTGAGTTTACTTAGGTTGAGTTGAGTTTAGTTCAGTTAACTTAGGTTGACTTGAGTTTAGTACAGTTAACTTAGGTTGAGTTAAGTTGAGCTCAGTTCAGTTCCATTCAATTTAATTCAATTTAATTAAGTTCAATTATCTTATGTTAAGTTGAGTTGAATTGAATTGAATTGAATTGAATTGAATTGAATTGAATTGAGTTGAGTTCGGTTAACTTAGGTTGAGTTGAGTTTGGTTACCTTAGGTTGAGTTGAGTTCAGTTCAGTTAACTTAACTTATGTTGACTTGACTTGATTTGACTTGACTTGACTTGAGTTCAATTCAGTTCAGTTCAGATAACTTAGGTTGAGTTGAATTGAGTTAAATTTAGTTCAGTTGAGTTCAGTTTAAGTTTAATTAACTTAGGTTGAGTTTAGTTAAGTTCAATTCAGTTAAGTTCGATTTAAGTTCAAATAAGTTGAGTTGAGTTGAGTTAGCTTAGGTTCAGTTGAGTTGAGTTCAGTTCAGTTCAGTTAACATAAGTTGAGTTGAGTTGAGTTCAGTTAATTTAGGTTGAGTTGAGTTCAGTTAACTTATGTTGAGATGAGTTGTTGAGTTTAATTCAGTTCAGTTTAGTTAACTTAGGTTGAGTTGAGTTAAGTCAGTTGAGTTAAGTTTATTAAAATACTATATAATCAATTATATGCTCAAGTTTACTATTATTTTGTGACACCTTTTTATTCAATAACATTGACAAAGACTGAAATTTATAATCACACCTTTAGTCTAACTGTAAATTTTAGCTGTTTAGCTATTAACCATTAGGTGTTCTTTTTGGATAAATATGGGTCTCTGTACACTGTAATAAGCGATACTACCCAAAGCTCATTTCACTTTTGGTACTGGGTCGAGAACGTCCAGTGTAAATGTGTAAATGTCTAAGGTTTTATGTTCCATGTGAAACAACTTCATTGATAGATTATTAACCATTTAAATAAATTGAACTGAATTAATTTTAATAATTTTAGTTTTGGGGCGTCACGGTGGTGCAGTGGGTAGCACGATCGCTGCAAGAAGGTGTCTGGATCGAGCTCCAGATGGGTCAGTTGGCATTTCTGTGTGGGTGGAGTTTGCATGTTCTCCCTGTGTTAGTGTGGGTTTACTCCGGTTTCTCCCACAGTCCAAAGACATGCAGTACAAGTGAATTGAATAAGCTGAATTGGCCTTAGTGTATTTGTGTGAATGCAAGAGTATATGGGTGTTTCTCAATGTAGGGTTGTGGCTGGAAGGGCATCTGCTGCATAAAACATGTGCTGGATAAGTTGGTGATTCATTCCACTGTGGCGACCCCTGAATAATAAAGGGACTAAGCCAAAAAGAAAATGAATAAATGAATTTTAGCTTTAGTCTTTGTGTTAAATGTTTATAGTTTTGCAAAATATAAAACCTGCCTTGCAGGTCAATGTGCTACCTGTTTTTTCACCCGTATGGCAGGGATAATTGTTTTAGTACTATATAAATATACTGTGGATGAACTTTTGCAAAACTGAATCCAATAGCAAAAGCCTATCTGATATTTGAATAATTAGAAAGAATAAAATAAAGCATTCTATTTTGTTTTTGTTTTTTAAACATAAAGGAGTTATCTTTGAGCAAATCCTCACTGTTACTATCAGAATACACTTCCACAGACCCATGTACAGTTTATAAAAATTATCATATTCACTATATGTCAAAATTTTACCCATATTATCAAGAAATCATATTTAAAACAATATTTATTTTGCTAACAGCTTTACTAAATCCACCATCAATTAAAAGTGACAATTATATTCGATGGCATTCAGTATTGGCTCTGCAATTAAACCTTTTAAATTTAAGCCATTATAAGTGTTGCTTGTTTTCTTTTAAATTGAATGAATTTTGTCTTTATTTGTTATGTCTGTCATAATTATCAGCAAGATATCACATTATCATTGTGTAATAGACATGCCACTTGAGAAATAAAGGTGAACTACACTCAGTAAGACTACAGACATTATTCATTTCACAGAAAAAAAATAATATGTACTATGTAATATATTATAACTTTTTTAAATAAAGAGAAAACTGCCATTTGCTATTAACAGTATTTTCCCTTTATCTATATTGTTGATAATAAACTAAACGGGGAATGCTGTACTTTCATGTCTAACTTTAAAAAGGATTGCATTGAAAAAAATTACTCATTGGATGAACTCAATTTAATTGAGGCAGGATTTCCATCCAATAAACTTGTTTAGCACCAACTAAAAAAAAAAAAAAAAAAAAAAAAAAAAAAAAAAAATATATATATATATATATATATATATATATATATATATATATATATATATATATATATATATATATGCACAATTAAATGCTATTGAGTTAATACAACATGATTTTATCAAATAAAAGTTTCAATACATTTGTATTTGTGTTTAACTTAAAATCAATCTGATAATATCATGTATGTCTATTATGTGTTGTACATTTCAAAGTCTCTTAGTTATTTTTATTTGTATTAGTTTTAAGTTATCCTAAACTAAAACTAAAAGAGCCATTTTAAGCATATTTCATGAGTTACATATACAGTTGATTGATCTCAGAACTAATTTTAGGACAATTACTGCTCACTGAGCAAAGAAACATATTGCATTTTTACTAATTAAGCTTCTAACTCCTAAAGCATGGGTGCTTCTGCAAGGTGGTAATCTCCAAAATCAAAACATTACATGAAACTGTTCTACACTCAAAAAGTTTTTTTTTACTTGTTTAAAGTACTTAATTAAAATTAGCTAAAACAACACAATTCTTGAGATTTCATTGGGACAACTTATTTTTTTTATGTTCAATTTACATAAATTTGTTAAAAGTGTTAAGTTAATCGATTTGTGTTGGGACAACATGAATGAATTGTGTGGAACCCTGTATTTTTTACAGTGTACATTTTCAAACTAAAGCAAAAAATTTAACTCTTACAAATCTTTATATTAACTTTAAACACCTAAGATTACTTTTATTGTCAACATTTCTCTCTTTTAAATCAATACCTGCGCAAAGCATGCTGAAAAATACAAATCCCCTAACCAGGTAGTTGGACCAAGACGATTCCTTCAAGTTGTCCCAACTCAAAAGCTTAAGTTAACTTAATGGTTTACAAACAAAGTGGACTTAACTTAAAACAACTAAATTATTCAAAGAAATTACAAGAATTGTGTTGTTTCAGCTCATTTTAAACAGGTAGTTTGAGCAAGCAGTAGTAATATTTTTGGAGTGTGAGTAGGAGGGTAGTGAGTGACACTGCAGGTTGCTTTCCTTGTCTGTCTCCCCAGAAACAGCTCTTTTTCTTCATCTCTCTTAGCAAATTAAGGTAGTTTTTTGCATTAGAGAGATTCAATTTAAAGTTAAATAGTGTATATAAACCCAAACGATCAAATTTATCAAATGAAACAAGTTCATTTTACTCAATATTACTTAAAGTTCATTGTATCTAATGGAACAAAAAGTTAAATGAGCTCAGCAACTGATTACATGAAGCAAGACTCAAACTTAATGTGCTTCAGCAGATTTTAATTAACTAGAATTCCTTGCCTTGAAATCTTAAAGTAGAGTAAGTGTTGAAATTGTGCTTTTTAAAAAGGTTTTTGATTGAAAGTTTTGAAAGAATATTTTGTTGCTGTGCAAGTTTTAGCTACTGAGTAGAATTACATTACAGATTAATATAAGAAGTATTTGTTGACTCACTGAATAGCTTCACAGTAAGTTTACTTAAAGGCTACAAAGTCTACTTTGTATTTTAATCATATGCATACCGTATAGAGAATGACGGAGATGAGATATTAGTTTGAGCATCTCGCATATTCACTTTAAACTTCTTTTGCAGTTTTGCAAAACTATAGTTGCAAAGGCTGCGCATTCAAAAGCAAAGTAGACTTCGGGGCTTTACTCATGGGGATTTACATTGCTTCTCATCATTACCTCATTGCAATGATAATCAGCTGCTGTTATAGTCCTCACATCTGTACCTTCGTTTGAAACCAGATGCTGTGATGTTAAAAAAAGACAACTGTTGGATGTGTGATGAGAAGAGAAACTTCAGTGTGAACCAACCAGAGTGTCTCGCATCCAGCATTCTCCCCGCTGATTCTTTCTTTGCATGCGTGTGTGATAATGTGTGTTTGTGTAAGCAGTTGGTATTGTGCTTTGAAAGGGTAGCGTGTAGCCAGGCGTAGCAGACTGTGTCCAGTCTGTCAGGGTCCAGAACAGGCAGTGGGATAAAAAGTGGTCAACACCAGGGAGAACAGCTGCAGTCTCCCACTGCTCGGCTATGCCTGAGTGGACCAGACCATTGCTCGCGCTGCCCCCTTCTCTCCAGGGCCAAAAGCAGGACCGATACTCTCCCAGAACCCCAATGAACCAGCCTGACAACCTGCCTCCAGCCCAACATGAATAACTCAGGCCTGCCACTGCCAATCAATCCATCAGTCAGTTAGTCAGTCAAGCAGAGGAACACATGAATGCATTACACACCCCACAAGTACACAGAATAAGAACACGGCCTATTTTTTTTATTCCTAACATATGTGCTGTGTAAAATACACTCAAGCTTTTGTTTCTACTTGAGGGTAATACCAGCAGTTCACAAATGTGCTTTGTTTTATCACAATAGCATTTACATAACTTTTACAACCCCAAATCAGAAAAAGATGTGACAAAAAGTTTCCGAATTTACTGTGATGTGCATTTCATTGCAGACAATATGGACAGAAAATATTTCATTTTAGGGCTAGAAAGCAGGTAAATTGGTTAAATAATGATGTGATTTGAAACAGGTGATGTCAACAGGTAATTATAATTATAATTTGGTACAAAAGCAGCATCCAAGAAAGGTCTAGTTCTTTAGGAGCAAAGATGGGTTGAGGATTGCCAGCTGATCTACCGTGATATCCGATCTCTCAGGCAGCACTGCATCAAGAATCGCCATTCATCTATAAGCGATATCACCACACTGGCTCTAGACTACTTTGGCAAACCTTTTTCAAGTACCTCAATAGAGAATTACATCCACAAATACTAGTTAAAACTGTACTGTGCTAAAACCGAGCTAACCTATGTTAACAATGTCCAGAAGTGGTGTCAACTTTTCTGGGCTCGGAGGCATCTAAGATGGACCATCACACAGTAGAGACACATACTGTGGTCAGATGAATCAGTAATTTAGGGATTTATTGGGAGAAAAGGATGCTGTGTGCTCCGGACCAAAGAAGAAAAGGATCATTCAGACTGTATCCAGCAACATGTTTAAAAGCCAGGGTCTGTCATGGTATGGGGTTGCATTAGTGTTCTTGGCAAAGGTAACTTGCACTTCTATGATGGCACCATTAATGCTGAAAGGTACATAGAGATTTTAGAGCACAATATGCTCCTTCTTTTCCAGGAACACCCATGCATATTTCAACAAGGCAATGCAAAATCACATTCTGCACACATTACCAAGCCCTGGCTGCGGAGGAAGATAATACAGGTTCTTGACTGGCCTGTCTGTAGTCTTGATCTGTCTCCAATAGAGAATGTGTGGCACATTTTGAAGTGTAAAATGCAACAACGAAGACTCCATGTTGTTGCTCGTTTGCAGGAAAAATTTGATCAAATTACTCCTGAAACACTTCATCACTTGGTGTCTTCAGTCCCCAAACAAGTTTTAAATGTTATGAAAAGTAATGGCAACATTTCAAAGTGATAAATGCTTTACTGTTCCTGACTTTACTTGAAATGTGTTTTAGAATTAAAGAACTAAATTAAAATATGCGTTTATTAAACAGAAAAAGAAGTACAAGTCAAAGTAAATTTAGAAATTACTGTGTTTTCCATGCTGTCCCAACTTTTTTTGATTTTGGGTTGTAATATAATGCCTTCTGTTAGTTCTTTGCTGTACTTTTTATCGGTGTAGTTTATGTTTGCATTTATTTATTTTTATTTCGATTTATCTTTTACTTATTATATATTTTTGGATCGATATATATATATATATATATATATATATATATATATATATATATATATATATATATATATATATATATATATATATATATAAAATACACACACACACACACTATACGCACACTATACACACACACACACACACACACACACACACACACACACACACACACACACACACAATAATAAGTACGCAGTCTTTAGTGTGAATTGATTATTATTACAAAATGTTATAATAGTTTAAAAGTAATCAAAAATAGTGTTGCAGTGTTGCACATCACCTCCATTTATTAGATTTATGTAAAGGGACAGAGCATTTAATAAAATGTTTTAATTATTTTTTTTTTTTGAAAAGCGCATTCAAAATGTAGATTATATCAAAGCAGCTTCACATAAAAGATTATAGTGAATTGAACCAGTGTCAGTCCAGTTTTAAGATTTTAAGTTCAGTTTACTTTAGACTAGTTCAGTTCAGTTCAGTTCATTGTTTTAATATTCACTGCTGAGAGTCCAAACACTAAAGAGTAAACCGTCGATGTGCAATACATTTAATCCTTAACATTGAAAATGTTCTAAAACAATTGAATGAAGGAATAAACCTTTATGAGGTTTGTATATTTCTCTTTTTTTCATACAGAAAATAAAGCATTTCAAAGAATGTTGACTGGGAGCTATTGTCTTCTATAGTCAGCGGCTACTAGTTAGCAACATTCTTCAAAATGTCTTTTTTTGGGTTCAACAGAAATAAGAAATACAATAGTTTGACAGAAGAATAAACAAGTACTAAACAACTACTGTTATAACTGTTGGTAAACCTTTGAGACATAAGTCAAGTCAAAAGTGTAAATCAGATTTATTGTCAATTTAACCACATGTACAGGACAGAGAATCGAAATTGTGATACTTTCAGACCCTAGGTGCCTAACATATAATATTAATACAAAAATAGAATTTTAAAAAGAAATTGGTAACACTTTATTTTGTTGGTCCATTTGAGTATTAGTAGACTGTCTGCCTAATTTCTGCTGATACTGCACCTTTAACAGACATTTAACTTACTATAAGAAACTTTGCAAGTGCATGTCAATTTACACTAACCCTAAACCCAACCTCAACCTAACTGTCTACTTATGATCTAATGAGAATTAGTTGGCATGTAGATGTAGTGTAACTTAAATTCAACAAACAGACCATCAAAATAAAGTGTGACCAAGAAATTACAATAAATTGAAATTGACATTAATAATATCATAATAAATACAAATATAATATTGTCTGAAAATGTAAGAAAAATACATTTTTTTAAACAATACAATTACACTTACAAGGAGTGCAAACTAGAGTTGTGCAGATGCAAAACCTTATATAGTGCAAAAAGTACAGTATAATGCAAAACAAAATGTAGTGCTTATTATAAATGACTATAATAAAGTGAAAAGTTTTTATATAAAAAATAACTCTACAGGTATTTGCATATGTCCATTCAAATGCAGTAAACTGAATTTGGGATTACATGGTATATTTTGGCATAACCTCAGGTTTTATATCAGCAGCATATTATCTGCTTGTTTAATGACTTTAGTGCTTTGTGTCTGTTGACACTGGTACATACAAATTAATTATACGTAAACTATAGTCTGGTTATCAAGTGTAAATTAGTGTGTGCACCAGATGTTCAGTGATGATTGTATGAGAGAAATGTTTTTCTCAGAACATTGACAAGTCAAAATCCCTAAAAGCACAAATGGTAATTTCATTTGTACAAGGGAACTTGGGAGATTATCTGCCTTAAGACACCTCACTATGCAAATTCTCTCCGACAAAGAAAAAGGTCAGAGTGAATCACGTTACAACGTTGGATATTCCAACTGGCAGCTAAAGCGATTACGGCAGGCTTCAGAATCTTGGGTCGAGTGTTCAAATAGAATAAAAATAGTGTCTGTTTGGCAGAAAGAAAGAAAAAAAAACATGATGACATATATTTCACACCTTGCCTTCCTGTCTAGTTTTGAGAGCATGAATAATTAATAAGGATGAATAGATTGATCATGCATTATTGATGTCAATGCCTCTTTCTGCTCTACATGCAGCAGCGCCAGATGATTCCTTCCTCCTTATGTAAATTCTAATTCTGTGCCAATGAGCTCTTCTTGGGATGTCGTGTAAAGTGCGTTCTTAAACATTTCTGCGCACAAGCATAGACTAAATGCAGAAAAGTATTCACCCGAGAATTATCATATTACAAAATTAGATGACAAACTCAGATGTCAGAACTCATTGTATTAGAACTTATTATATTATACTCAGATGTCAGAACTCAGCTGCTACACTTGCAAATTCATTTTTATTAGACAACAAAATGATTGCCTGGTTGGCCAATTTCCTCTAGAATCCAACAGGTAAAATGGGAGGTTTTATTTCAGATAAAAAGTGTACTTTAGTTGGAGCTCTCCAGGGTTGTGTTTTATCTCTGTTATTATTTATTTTATAAATTCTTGTATGAGTTCATTTAAAATGAGATATATTGTAAAGTATGCTGATGATACCGCTTTGGTGAGCCTTTTAAATGAAGAGGAGGAAGAATACAGCCCTGTTCTTGACTTCTTTTTAGACTGGCTTGAAAATTCAAACTTTCTCCTAAACATTCCTAAAACTAAGGAGATTTTAGAGAGAGAACACAAAGCAAAACTCATCCCACATTAATGAATAGGGAGCAAATACCGTTAATAACAAATTTTAAATGTTTGGGTGTGATGTTGGACAATAAACTTAAGTGGGACGTATGAACTGACTGTGTAAGGAAAACGCTTCAACAGAGAATTCTTAAAGAAACTTTTGTCTTTAAATGTTGACAACACATTGTTAATCATGTTTTGTCTTGCTTTTATTAGACGTATTGCAACATTTTGTTTAATCTGTTGGTATGGAAATGCTTCTGAGGCCCAGAAGAGGTCATTGGGGGAGGTGGTAACAGCAGCCAGTTGTTGGGAATTAAGCTAAAGAGCATTGATAGTACAGTGCATCCGGAAAGTATTAGTGCTTCACTTTTTCCAAATTTTTTTATGTTACAGCTTTATTGAAAAATGGATTAAATTTAACGACAATGTGAAAAAAATATTGCAAATGTATTAAAAATAAAAAACCTGAAAAATCAAATGTACATAAGTTTTCACAGCCTTTGCTGTAAAGCTCTAAATTGACCTCATGTACATTCTGTTTCCACCGATCGATCTTGAGATGTTTCAGCAGCTTCAATGGAGTTCACTTGTGGTAAATTCAGTTGATTGGACATGATTTGAAAAGACATACACCTGTCTATATAAGGTCCAAGGGTTGACAGTGCATGTCAAAGCACAAACCAAGCATGAAGTCAAAGGAATTGACTGTAAACGTCTGAGACAGGATTGTCTTGAGGCACAAAGCTGGGGAAGCTTACAGTAATTTTTTTGCTGCTTTGAAATTTCCAATGAGCACAGTGCCCTCCATCATCCGTAAGTGGAAGATGTTTGATGTCAGCTTCCTAGAGCTGGCCGGCCATCTAAGCTTAGTGATCAGGGGAGAAGGGAGGTGATCAGGGAGGTGATCAATAACCCGATGGTCTCTCTGTCTGAGCTCCAGCGTTCTTCTGTGGAGGGTGGAGAACCTTACAGAAGGACAACCATCTGTGCAGCAACCCACCAATCAGGCCTGTATGATGGAGTGGCCAGACTGAAGCCACTTCCCGCCTGGAATTTGACAAAAGGCATCCAAAGGACTCTCAGACCATAAGAAACTAAATCTCTCTGGTCTGATAAGACTAAAATTAAACTCTTTGGAGTGAATGCCAGGCTTTATGTTTGGAGAAAACCAAGCACCACTTACCACCATGATAATACCATGATGCTGGTGGAGTCAGTATCATGTTCTGGGGATGGTTTTCAGCAGCAGGAACTGGACGACTAGTCAAGATAGAGAGAAAGATGAATGCAGCAATGTACTGAGACATCCTGATTGAAAACCTGCTTCAGAGTGCTCTTGACCTCATAATGAGGCGACAGTTCATCCTTCACCTGGACAATGACCCAAAGCACACCGCCAGTGGAGTGCCTTTACAGCAACTCAGTGAAAGTCCTTAAAGTGGCCCAGCCAGAGCCCAGACCTAAATCCTATTAAACATCTCTAGAGATCTGAAAATGGCTATACACTGTTGCTTCCTATCCAACCTGAAAGAGCTTGAGAGGTACTGCAAAGCGGAATGAGCAAAATTTCTCAGACAGGCATGCCAAGCTTTTGGCATCATATTCAAAAAGACTTGAGCCTGTAATTGCTGCCAAAGGTGCATCGACAAAGTATTGAGCAAAGGCTTTGAATACTTATGTACATGTGATTTTTTTCAGGATTTTTTTATGTTTAATAAATTTGCAGCAATTTCAAAAAATCATTTATTCACATTGTCATTATGGGTTATTGTGTGCAGAATTTTGAGGATATAAATTAAGGCTGCAACATTAAAATAGGGGAAAAAGTGAAGCGCTAAGAATTCTTTCTGAATACTTTATCAAACACCTTCCAATTGTTACCATCAGATCGTCAATATTGTGTTCCCAGGTGTGTAAGAAATAGGAAAAATTATAATTTATACATCAAGCAATTACGTGTTTAAAGTAACTAACTAACTAACTAACTAACTAACTAACTAACTAACTAACTAACTAACTAACTAACTAACTAACTAACTAACTAACTAACTAACTAACTCATTATGGCTGTAAATCCATCCTCCACAAAAAGAGAGAAAAAACATAAATCATTTTCCTTCCAGATTAAAGTTGTACACGTTGAACTAGAGCATAAATACCTTCCTCTGTCTAGCGCAGAGCCATAGCGCTTTTCCCCAAGTCCCTCCCTACAAGATGCAATGAAACATTAATCAGCAAATTGTGCATTACGTTTGTAATTAACATTCAAGAGAGTTTAACTTTGCAATGTTTCATTAGTTTATATGCAAATAATTTTGAGCGATTGCCTCATTTGGTTTGGGAGCGCAGTGATGTATAGGCCTGGCAGAGGGAAGTGGAACAGGAGAGAGAGGTTCGAGCACGTGTGAATGTGTGGCTGCATGCCATGATGAATGTTCACCTCGTCTGTCCCAGGCCTCCATTTTAGATGCATTTTACACTGGCTCTTTAAATGCAGAGGAGGAACGTTAACCTTAGCCCTATTCACAGCACAACCAATTCTCTTGTCACACTACATCAGCCTGAAATATACCTGCATCTTGATCGCTCTTCAGGTGCCTGTGTGTTTGTCTCCAGCATGCCCTTTAAATCTGGTTTTGTTTATGAACCTGCATTTATGAGAGGCGAATCGCAATCCTCTGCGCATCTCTGCGTCCACCTCCATCTGTGTGCATGATGAGCTTTTTTGCACTGTGAGTAATGTTTGCTAACCTGAGTGGGCAGCAGATTGCCAAAATGCATCATTAGACTGTTATTACTGGGTGGCGGCTCTGCGTACATTGCTGATTACTCATTCATCATCACTTTTTTTGTGAAATATAGATCATTCAGCCCAATTGTAATGATGTCCTTGTGGGTTTAAAGTCATTCCGTTGCCTCTCAGTTTTTGGCGTGCGTGCTGATTGTGTTTTACCTATTAAATTGGCTATCGCGCTAATCCGCTTCTAGTCTCGTCATGCGTTAAGCCGTCTTTTGGGGGGTAAGGAAAACACATCCATCTGGGTCAGACCGTGGAATGTCTTTTCATTCATTATTCAGTCCGTCACGGGCCAGTAATGTGATTGGATGTGACGCGTGTCAGGATCTGGTCGCTGCGACGAGTCAGTCGCAAGCTTAACGAGAAACAACGGCTCGCTCTGCAGGATGCCCTTTTTCAGCAGCTCTTAAAATGAGTTTTGCATGCTAAAAGGTGTACTTAGGAAACTTAGTGTGGTCAACTGTGGTGTTTGCTTCTTTTATTCATCAAGTGTGGTCTGGCTGCTAAAAGGCTGTTTTGGAAGGCTGAGTGGTACTTTTTTTTAACAGACTTTTGGTGCAACAATATTACATTTTTTAAAAGCAGGTCATATAGTAGTTGGGTCCTAATATTTTGAGTACAGCAGTTTTAAATGCATCGAAGGTCAGAAACCACTGTCATTTAATCCCTTTGAAATCATTTAGAAATGGTTCAATTGATTTAATTCAGGCATTAAAGGGATAGTTCAACAAAAAAGGAAAATTCTGATATCATTTATTTATTCGTTTTTACTTCAGCTTTGTCCATTATTCATCTACTTTTTCAGCATATGTTTTACACAGTGGATGCCCCTCCAGCTGTAACCCAATAATGGGAAACTTGTATACACACTCAGTCATACACATACACTGTGGCCGAACATGAATGATGTAATGAAATTATAGTTGGTTAAACACATACATTTTCCTCCAGCTTAGTCCCTTATTTATCAGGCGTCGCCAAAGCGGAATGAACCACCAATTGATCTGGCAAATGCTTTATGCAGTTTTACTTAGTAATGGTAACCTAGTAATGGGAAACACCCATACTGTCATTCACACTCATAATCATTTTTGTTTACCCAGTTCACCTACAGTTCATGTTTTTGGACTGTGGGGGAAACCGGAGCACCCGAAGGAAACCTACACGAACACGGGGAGAACATGCAAACTCCACACAGAAATGCCAACTGGACCAGGCGGGACTCGAACCAGCGACCTTGCTGTGGGGCGACAGTGCTAACCACTGAGCCACCATGTCATCTCTTTCTTATCATTTACTTACCCTTTATTTGTTTCAAACCTTTATGAGCATCGTTCTTCTAGTTAACACTCCAAAAAAAAAAATATTCGGAAGAAAGCTGGATACCGGTAACCATTACCTTCCAAAAAATTTGCTTTGTCTATAAAAAGTAAGTGGTTACAGGTTTTCAGCTTTCTTTAGTATATCTTCTTTAGTGTTTAACAGAATAAAGAAGGTCATAAAGGTTTGGAAGCACTTGGTGATGAGTAAATAAAGAAAACATGTTTTGGTTTGATTAGTCTTCCCATATTTTGTACGTGAGATGACATGGTCAGCAAGACAGATAACTGCATGCACTCAACGGTCATGGAACTATTGGGTGCTAATGTTAAATTACTTTTATTTGTATTTTTTATTTAGTTCAAGCAAAATATTTCTACATAGACAGTTGCATCATCTCCAGATGATAAATACAGTTGTCCTCATTACAGGTACTTTTTTGGAGTTTGGTATTTATTTCACTAATTTGGCGAGCATTAAACATTGGTTTAAACCATTAAACAAGTGGTTAGAATTTTTGATTAGAAAAAAAAGACACATCTTTGAGTGTCTATAAATAGTAATACACTGTAATTAGTGTAAAGTAGTTCAGTTGGCATGCAACTGGCATCTAAATTGACATGATGTAAACACATTAACAGTGGAAGCTTTTTGGCCAGGTCAGTGTGATCATATTTTGCAGGCAAATGGCGATTATGCGAAATGGGGAATATGTGTTACTTTGTAAATGACAATATTAGGGTGCTTTCACACTTAGACTTTTGTTTAGGAACCTGTCTCGTTTGCCCAGTTAGCGCAGTTTGTTTGGCATATGTCAGTGCAAAAAACAATCGGTCCGAGATCGCCTGAATGAGGGGGTCTCGGCTCGATTCAAACAAACTCTGGAGTGGATCAATTGTAGTGAGAAAGCGATACAATCCGAGCCCGACTATATCACAGTGTTTTATTGATGTGTAATAGGCATTCAGCTATATGAAGAGAGAATTATGTGTTGGGCGAGAGGTCATTCCAGACATCCCATGTCTCCCTGAAGTTCCGGGAGTCTCCTGCAAAGGTACAGAGACTCTGATGCCTACAAACCAGTGATAATATCCCAGAAATCGATTGTCTACCTCCCGGTCCTCAAATACATCACGCACCCTTCTCACCTCTCCCCACCGCATCCCTCCTTGCTCTTCAGACACGTCGCGCGCACCCTGTCAAACACCAGCAAACCCTTAGACAACTAAAAATAAGATATTTATCAAACACTCAGACCTGCTCTGTAAAAAAAGTAAAGCTGTGTGTTAAAATATCTTAAACGGTCAATTACCTCTTTGGTCAGATGTAATCAGAACAGCTTTATTACCAACCCAGGGTAATTCTGAAAACGTACTTCTACATAAATTTATGGAGACCACAAATCACTTCCCAGGAGCTATGTTTTTTTTTTAGCAGTTTTGTTTTAATCCACCAGAGGCCGCAGTGTACGCTGTTTCACATCTCAAATTTGTTTTGCGAGTGGCATTTGCCTCTGCTGTTCTTGCATAAATCCACCAGAGGCCGCTGTCGACTGATTTACTGACTGACCAACCGACCATTAACCTCACCCTTCCCCTTCCCTAAACCCAACCAATAGTGTTTTAAAAGCACATATTGACCCGCCCAACCTCTTTCCTAAACCCAACCATAGTGTTTTAAAAAACAATTCAGAAAAAGAAACCCCCCCTGATTTTTACCACGTTTTCAGAATTTACCACATTCTCCTGTTATTTACTTGTTTATTTTATTTTTGGACTTTTGTTTTTGTCTTAACTACTTTCTGGAACCGTTCTACGCTGAACTCAAACTTTGTTGTTGTGGTCAACTGTGCTCTGTGTCTCAAGTCAGCCAATATACATGTCCAGCTAACCGACAAACTGGCAAAAGTGGAAAAGCTGCCCATACAGAGGTACAGTTAGAGGTCAGCTGGTAAGTAAGAAAAGGAATATTGTTCATTTTACAGATGAAATGCAGCTATGAAATGCAGCATATGTAGCTCTGGCTACATAATTTACGATCTCCAGAAATGTATATAGGGCTACATTTTCTGAATGAGCCTATGTGGATTATTACTTCAGTGATACACAATCCTTCATAAATCATTCTAACATGTTGATTTGGGTCTTTTATTATTATCATTGCTGAAAATTAAAATTTATTTAGGAACCATAGAACATTTTTAGCTTTTAGCTATTATGACTGGATCTCAGGGAACAGTACAAAATAAACAAAAAGGCCCCATTAATTATGGGTTATGACATTGTGATTAAAGAGGTGATGTTATAAAGTGTAATATGAGAAATTTAAAGAGTCTTTTTGACGTTGAATGGATAAAAACCTAATATTGGTGACCTCCAAAATAAAAATAGGAACCTTTAAAACCCATAAATGTGTAACTTTTTCATATTAAGGAGCCTGATGTCATCGTTGAGTACATTAAATAGTTGCAGGCTATTACCTAATGCAGAGACTCCATAAAGCTCAACACTTGCCCTTGCCTTTGATCTATGCCCTCGGGCCTGGCGTAAACGCAGTACCACTAAATGACAAGTGCCAATATGTCGACTCTACATGATCCATGCGAGATCTCTCAGGAAAAGTGCCTTTCCATCAGAGGCTCAGGAAATGAGTTGCTAGCGGCCCCATGACAGTTGTCCGATATGCAAACTTACACTTTTTTTTTATTTACTTTCACCTTGGAACAGAGCCAGAACAGCCATTTTTTTCTGACAATTCATTTGTCAGGCCTGTTAACTCTGTGCTTTTGATTTGTGGAGATGAAAAGACTCACGCTTTTGGACTTTTAATACAAATAAGTGCTTTTCCAGCATCGGAAGCCTCTTCTCTCAGGTGAAAGTTTTGCTAATTGCGCAAAGGAGCCTCAGCTAGAGTTTTAATTAGTATAATGACTGTATATCTCTTGATTAGAGTGTGAGAAGGTCAGTGATAACTTTACGGCATAATGAGATTACAGTATAATGCTGATATTGCAGCAGTGATTACGGAGGATTTAGCCTCGTGCTCAACAGACGATGGCCCGTAACTGTTTGGTAAGAGGTTGTCTCAGGACATCTCTTATTCAAATGAGAAAGAGAAAAAAAATAAAAACAGTGCAAACACTGTGGGGCACTTTCTGTTTTATCTTTCATAATGAAATTCTTATTAAGCAGCTGGCTTATTCAGGACCCTGAAAAGCTTGATTAGTTGTTTCATTTCATATTTAAGATGGCCAGACAGTACTGTTTTAATTACACTGCAGATGTTGGGAGGCGTTCGGGCATCAACTGTTCTCTCGGGAGTCCGGGGGCAGACTTTGAAACAACTTGTTTTCTCTATCTTTCTTTATTTTGGGTCTTGCTATTTGCAGGTGTCTGGGTCTTTTTTTTTTTTTTTTTTGGAGGAATTTAGGAAAAGAAGGCAGGTGCTGCTGGCTCCTGCTTAGAAACATCAAACCGCAGATTAAAATTTCTAACTAGAAGAACCTTTTTTTTTCTAAAAGATTATGTTTCTTAAATTTGTTACTGATTTTGTAGACTGCATATGATATTTAAAACATGAAATGTTAACTGAATTTTTCATGTGTGGTTGTTTGAAATACTGCAAATAAAGCTAGTAAATATTCCAGAGTAGAAAAGGAAAATAAAGATTTTGGCCTCTAAAGCTGTCTGCGTTGCAAGCAATCATTGGATTTGTGTTGGGTAGTTGCATGGTAAGTCTTTCTCTGTGTGGGTGTTAAGAATGAGTTATTCTTGGATGATTTCACTGTTTGCAAGTTTTAGTACCACAGCTGTTAATGTTGTTTTAGTAACAGCAAGACAAGATTTATTTCGCTTATATTATATCTTTTATCATTTATAATTACATTTATTACTTTTACATTTTTTAAACATATTTTCACAAGGTTTTGCTTAAAATTATACACACTAACTTTACTCATTCTTGATGAAAATAAATAAATAAATAAATAAAAATGAATCAATAAATGCAAGTTGATTGCACTAAATAGAATTGATTGATTGATTGATTGATTGATTGATTGATTAATTGAGATTCTAAACAACGAGAGTTTGTGATTTTTCTGTGGACTCACAGTGCACTTCAGCAAGTTCTATAAACTTATAAAATAAGCATTTCTGATAATATTAAAATTACAATTTTAGGATTTTAAGATTTACAGAAAGATTACCATACCATGTTCATAGACCATACCTGATGACACTCTTAAATGCAGCCTGATAAAATAAGTACATGATTTTCTTGTCAACAGAGAATAACGTTTTTGGTAAAACTTTTTTACAGATCCAGTTTACGTGAGTGTCCCATGTTAGAGACCAATCCATGTAAAGGTTATTTTCTTAGTTTTTTTCCACATTAACTTTTAAGAAGTTTTCATCACACCACTCAACAAACGAGTCAATTTCAGAAAAATAAACAGAAACAGGATCTTGTTTTTTAGCAAACTTAAAATTACCATATCATCTGAGTATTTAAGAATAAAATTCTGTGAGTGCCTGTTTAAGCACTCATTAGTATATAGAGTAAACAGAAGTGATGAGCTCACACAAGCCTATGAGACACCAGAATTACTATATTTAACTTGGGACAAACTATTATTTACTTTGACTGCCTGAGTACTGTTTGTTTTGTTTTATTTATTTATTTATTTATTATCTGTGGTACAAGCATGATGTTATATCTTAAATAATTAAACAAACACAATAAGAAACAAACAAAGAAACAAACATAAATAAATGAACGAATAAATGAATGAATGAATGAAAGAATGAATAAATGAATAACAATGTAAACAAATCAGCGACAAACAACAATAATTATTTGTGCTGAGAATCCAGTATTATAATGAATCATTTCAAAATTTACTTTAATCTGTGCATTAGTATTGCAGTAGTCGCCTATGATGGGATCTTTATCGATGAATTAAATAAAACAATAGTCTATACAATTAATTTAGAGCTTCATTATGGGTTTGCACTGAGCACTAGTTGGCCTTGTTATTTTCCAGTTTGTGCTTGAACTAACTTATTCACTTCCACTCACACTTATCTGCTGCATTCAGCACTTTTTCTTTTCCAGCGTGAGATCTCCACTGTGTTTTTGAGAAACTGCAGTGGGCACAGCACTCGGGATGAACAATTGATCTGTGTAAGATCAGTAATTAGAGGTTTTGAAGTAATTAAAAGCTCTGGAGCACAGCACAAAGGCAGGGTCAAGAGTCCCCATGAGAAAACAGATAGAAGACATGTCTGAACAGCACCATAGATTGACTGGGAAATATATATATGTATATATATATATATATATATATATATATATATATATATATATATATATATATATATATATATATATTTATATATATATATATTAATTTTTTTTTTGTGGCTAGTTTTGATTTACACTTTCTACAAGCAAATGCTCTGATTCACTTTTTAAAAATGTATATTTAATTTTTTTTTTTTCATTGGGGGAACATGCACAATTAAAGAAAATATTTGCGAGTATAAAGATCCTAAACAGAATATTTAATTCTATGATTATTGAATATGATTATTTAGTCACAGTTGAAGTCAGAAATAATACCCCTCCTGAATTATTAGCCACCCTCTATATTTTCCCCCAATTTCTGTTTAAAAGAAATTATATTTTTTCAATATATTTTCAAATATTATAGGTTTAATAACTCATGTAAAATAACTGATTTCTTTCTTTGCTATGATAACAGTACAGAATATTTTACTAGACATTTTTCAAGATACTAGTATTGAGCTTAAAGTGCAATTTCAAAGTAAAAAATATTGCTTAAGGGGGCTTATAATATTGACCTTAAAATGGTAAAAAAAAAAAAAAAACTGCTACTTTCATTGTAGTCAAAATATAACAAATAAAAATTTCTCTAGAATAAAATATTAAATGAAAATACTGTGAAAAAATTCTTGCACTGCTCAACATCATTTGGGAAAAAAATTCATGAGGGCTACTAATTTTGATTCCAACCCTATTCATTTATTATAACAGGCTGATCTGCGGTGATTAAAATTTTGAGGAAACCACTACACTGTAATCACCATCCATACAGTTAGACTAAATGCAATACATCAAATTAGACTGTATAAATAAAACATATGACGTAAAAGCATGATAGTCTAATTTTGGCAATCTGAAATTAGGCTATACTGTATAAAACATACCTGTACAAAGAAAAATGTAGTGGTGGAAAAATAAAAATATAATTTGTGTTCTCTCTAGAATATTGTGTTCTCGTGCAAAACTTGTTGACTTTGGACAAACGCTCCCGGTTTACTGTTCACACATCTTGCAGTGATTGAGAGCTCTGTATATTCACTATGGTGTAGTTTTTAATGCATTAAAGACAGTGAAGCCAGCATGATTTCAGAACAGAAAGAATAATAAAGTTTCGCATAAAAATAAATTCCTCACAATTAATGATTGATATGCATCATGAAGTCAGAATATTTTAAGACTTTAAGAATTTTGTACCTCATTAAATGATAAAATATTATCTTACATTACATTGCGTTATGTATCGTCTCATCTCGTATCATATTATATTGTATTTTATTATATTATATTCATTCATTCATTTTCTTGTCGGCTTAGTCCCTTTATTAATCTGGGTTCGCCACAGCGGAATGAACCACCAACTTATCCAGCAAGTTTTTACGCAGCGGATGCCCTTCCAGCCACAACCCATCTCTTTAAAACATCCACACACATTCACACACACACTATGGATAACTTAGTCTACCCAATTCACCTGTACCGCATGTCTTTGGACTGTAGGGGAAACTGGAGCACCTGGAGAAAACCCTTGCGAAGAAAGGGAGAACATGCAAACTCCACACAAAAACACCAACTGAGCCGAGGTTCGAATCAGCGACCCAGCGACCTTCTTGCTGTGAGGCGACAGCACTACCTACTGCGCCACTGCCTCGCCCTATATTATATTATATTATATTATATTATATTATATTATATTATATTATATTATATTATATTATATTATATTATATTATATTATATTATATTATATTATATTATATTATATTATATTATATGTAACGCAGTGGTGCTGTCGCCTCACAGCAAAAAGGTCGCTGGGTTGCTGGTTCAATCCTCGGCTAAGTTGGCCTTTCTGTGTGGAGTTTGCATGTTCTCCCAGCGTTCACGTGGGTTTCCTCCAGGTGCTCCGGTTTCCCCCACAGTCCAAAGACATGCAGTGCAGGTGAATTGAGTAGGCTAAGTTGTCCATAGTGTATGAGTGTGTATGTGGGTGTGGATGTTTCTCAAATATGGGTTGCGGCTGGAAGGCCATCCGCAACGTAAAAATTTGCTGGATAAGTTGGCGGTTCATTCTGCTATGGCGACCTGATCCAGGATCAACAATATGGTCCAGGATCAACATTAGTGAATTTAAACTGTATTTAAATGAAGATGGACCATAATAAACATTTGAATATAGTGTAAATTCACTATTGTTGATCCTGGACCACCTTCAACAATTAATTACACTGTAAACTCTCTGAAATTGACTCTAGGCCATCACTATCATTTATATTAGGCTTGGGCGGTATCCAAATTTTGATACCGTCAAACCGCCTCCATATTTTACCCTGGTATCCGGTAGGCTTGGGCGGTATCCAAATTTTGATACCGTCAAACCGCCTCCATATTTTACCTCGGTATCCGGTATTACCGGCGTAATAAAAAAAAGTATGACGTAAGGCTCAGATAGCGTCACCAAACTGTTGGCTTGAGCCTAAACCATTCAGAAACTGAATACCTTCTATGCGACCTTAGGCTCGCGGTCAGAGAGGAGAGGGGGAGAGAGAGAGAGAGAGAGAGAGAGAGAGAGAGAGAGAGAAAGAGAGAGAGAGAGAGCGCCAAGCGACGCACAGCACCTCTCTCTGTCTCTCTCTCTCTCTCTCTCTCTCTCTCTTACACAAAAGCACACACATCTTACACAAACTCACACACAAGTCCTCTGAAACATCGTAACATCTCAGCACTCTAACACTTTGCCTTTAAATTCGCCAACACACCAATGAGAAGAAATATTGCTTAACAAATCAAATTAAAATAAACTCTAAATGATGACGGGTATTTTGGCAATAACGAAATTAAGATAAAGGCTGTGCAAGATGTTTCTCCACTTCACAATCTGGCATTAGGGCGGCGGTGAAGCTGAATATTAAAAGAATAATGCCACCATTAGCCTGTATACTCTGTCTACATTATAAATATATATTTTAATTAATATTTATTTAGAATTTTAAACCCTTTACTCACCAAGATTAGGCTACGTGTGTTTGTGGAGGAACATTTAAATCCACAGGCTTTAGCAGAGTCCTGCGCTCACGGGGTCCAGCAGCTGAACACCCTTTCCTGCGGCTACAGGCCGAGATGCAGAGTTGTGATCTGGCTGATTTTGCAAGTTTTGGATAGGATTGTTTGTTCATTTTCTACCAGTCAGGAACATCCATTTAATTTTCTATGACAGCAGTTTTAGTGTAGCGAATGGTCTCATCATTTTCCCTGTCAACTCGCGGTTTAAGGATCTACCGTAATGAGCAGTGTATGAGCGACCGCGAAATACCTGCGGCTGGAATAACCGCTCTTTCTGAGCTAGTGACTGACTTTACTACTTCGCCATCATTTGTTTCACCTTTGCAGGGATGGATTTTAATGCAGGGATTTTGATTTTTTCGGGTCTCGCCGGGTTCGGGCAAAGATCTTCAGCTCTAATGCAGACCTCTCGTTCATATTAACCACGTCTCCCTTCTGTTCAGTCGAAACTGCCAAACTGCAGGACACTTTGGAGCGCCACTCGTTACGTCACCTCTCCCTGTCCCTCTCCCCCCATCCCTCACCCTCTCCCCCTCCCTCTCCTCCACACTCTCCCGTGATGGCAACCACACATACGTTTTTGTAGGCATTAAATAAAGGATATTTAATATTTTATGACGGTATAACGGTATTAAAACTGACACCGTTGCTATTTTTAGATCCCGCGGTATACCATAATACCGTAATACCGCCCAAGCCTAATTTATATACAGTGTAACTAGTCATTTCCAGTGGCGTAGTGGTTAATGCGTCAACACTTGGCACTCTTGTATTTATGGCAACCTGAGTTGGAAAACCTCCTATAAGTACTTTGGTGATCCTTCCACTATCTTTGCTTCACAAACTTTCCTCTCCGAAATCTCTACTCTCCAGTCAACTAAAGTAAAAAAAACCCCTCAAAAATTTATTGAAAAAATACAGTGTAAATTCACTAATGTTGATACTGGACCATCATCATTTAAATACAGTGTAAATTCACTAATGTTGATCCTGGACCATCATCATTTAAATACAGTTTAAATTCACTATTGTTGATCCTGGACCATCATCATTTACATACAGTTGAAATTCACTAATGTTGATCCTGGACCATCATCATTTAAATACAGTGTAAATTCATTATTGTTGATCCTGGACCACCTAAACTGTTAATTACAGTGTAAACTTGCTAAAGTTGATTCTAGTACCAGTGGCGTAGTGGTAAGTGAGCCAAATCTTGTGACAATTGTATTCATGGCAACCTAGCAACAAATCCCTCCTCTAGGTCCTTAGGCAACACCTCATTGATCTCTGCTTCACAATCTTTCCTCATCATAGTTTTTACTTTCCTGTCAACTAAATAAAAGAAAAAAAAAAAACAATCAAAACTTCAATTAAAAAACAGTGTAAATTCACTATTGTTGATCCTGGACCATCATCATTTTAACGCAGTGTAATATCGCCAAAGTTGATCCTGGACCATCATCATTTAAATACAGTGTAAATTCACTATTGTTGATCTTGGACTATCATAAATATTTAAATACAGTGTAAATATCCCTACCATAGTCTCAACTTTCCAGTCAACTAAAGTAAAAAAACAATCAAAACTTCAATAAAAATACAGTGTAAGTTTTCTATTTTTGATCCTGGACCATCATCATTTAAATACAGTGTAAATTCATTATTGTTGATACTGGACCATCATCATTTAAATACAGTGTAAATTCATTATTGTTGATCCTGGACCACCTAAACTGTTAATTACAGTGTAAACTTCCTAAAGTTCATTCTAGTACCAGTGGCGTAGTGGTTAGTGAGCCAAATCTTATGACAATTGTGTTCATGGCAACCTAGCATCGAATCCTTCCTCTACGTCCTTAGGCAACACCTCATTGATCTCTGCTTCACAATCTTTCCTCATCATAGTCTTTACTTTCCTGTCAACTAAATAAAAGAAGAAGAAAAAAAAAAACAAGCAAAACTTAAATTAAAAAACAGTGTAAATTCACTATTGTTGATCCTGGACCATCATCATTTAAATACAGTGTAAATTCACTATTGTTGATCCTGGATCATCATCATTTAAATACAGTGTAAATTCACTATTGTTGATCCTGGATCATCATCATTTAAATACAGTGTAAATTCACTATTGTTGATCCTGGATCATCATCATTTAAAAACAGTGTAAATTCACTAATGTTGATCCTGGACCATCATCATTTAAATCCAGTGTAAATTTACTATTGTTGATCCTGGACCATCATCATTTTAATGCAGTGTCATATCGCCAAAGTTGATCCTAGACCATCATTATTTAAATACAGTGTAAATTCACTATTGTTGATCTTGGACCATCATAAACATTTAAATACAGTGTAAATTTCCCTATTGTTAATCCTGGACCATCATCATTTAAATACAGTGTAAACTCACTAATGTTGATCCTGGACCACCTAAACTGTTAATTACAGTGTAAATTTGCTAAAGTTGATTCTAGACCATCACTATCATTTATGTAAAGTGTTATTAGTCAGTCCCAATGGCGTAGTGGTTAGTGCGCCAATGCTGGGCTCTGATATTCATGACAACTTGGGTTTGAATCTTCCTTCTAAATGATTTGGCAACTCCTCCTTGATCTCTACTTCACAATCTGTCCTCACCATAGTCTCAACGTTCCAGTCAACTAAAGTAAAAAAACAATCAAAACTTCAATAAAAATACAGTGTAAGTTCACTATTGTTGATCCTGGACCATCATCATTTAAATCCAGTGTGAGTTCACTATTGTTGATCCTGGACCATCATCATTTAAATACAATGTAAATTCACTATTGTTGATGCTGGACCATCATAGTTTTAATACTTTGTAAATACACTAATGTTGATCCTAAACCATCATAAACATTTAAATACAATGTAAATTCACTAATGTTGATGCAGGACCATCATCATTTAAATACAGTGTAAATTCATTATTGTTTATCCTGGACCACCTAAACTGTTAATTACAGTGTAAACTTGGTAAAGTTGATTCTAGACCATCACTATCATTTTATTACATGTTAGTAATCAGTACCAGTGGCGTAGTGGTTAGTGAACACCTCATTGATCTCTGCTTCACAATCTTTCCTCACCATAGTCGTTACTTTCCTGTCAACTAAATAAAAGAAAAAAAATAATAATTAAAACTTCAATTAAAAAACAGTGTAAATTCACTATTGTTGATCCTGGACCATCGTCATTTTAATACAGTGTAATATCGCCAAAGTTGATCCTGGACCATCATCATTTAAATACAGTGTAAATTCACTAATGTTGATCCTGGACCATCATCATTTAAATACAGTGTAAATTCACTGTAGTCGATCCTGGACCATCATCATTTAAATACAGTCTAAATTCACTATTGTCGATCCTGGACCATCATCATTTAAATACAGTGTAAATTCACTTATGTTGATCCTGGACGATCATCATTTAAATACAGTGTAAATTCACTAATGTTGATCCTGGACCATCATCATTTAAATAAAGTGTAAATTCACTATTGTTGATCCTGGACCATCATCATTTAAATACAGTGTAAATTCACTAATGTTGATCCTGGACCACCTACACTGTTAATTACAGTGTAAATTTGCTAAAGTTGATTCTACACCATCACTATCATTTATGTACAGTGTTATTAGTCAGTCCCAATGGCGTAGTGGTTAGTGCGCCAATGCTGGGCTCTTATATTCATGGCAACTTGGGTACGAATCTGCCTTCTAAATGATTTGGTAACTCCTCCTTGCTCTCTACTTCACAATCTGTCCTCACCATAGTCTCAACTTTCTAGTCAACTAAAGTAAAAAACAATCAAAACTTCAATAAAAATACAGTGTAAGTTTTCTATTTTTGATCATGGACCATCATCATTTAAATACAGTGTAAATTCATTACTGTTGATCCTGGACCACCTAAACTGTTAATTACAGTGTAAACTTGCTAAAGTTGATTCTAGTACCAGTGGCGTAGTGGTTAGTGAGCCAAATTTTGTGACAATTGTGTTCATGGCAACCAAGCATCGAATCCTTCCTCTACGTACTTAGGCAACACCTCATTGATCTCTGCTTCACAATCTTTCCTCACCATAGTCTTTACTTTCCTGTCAACTAAATAAAAGAAGAAGAAAAAAAAAACAAGCAAATACAGTGTAAATTCACTAATGTTGATCCTGGACCATCATTATTTTTAATACAGTGAATATTCACTAATGTTGATCCTCGATCATCACAAACATTTAAATACAGTGTAAATTAACTATTGTTGATCCTGGACCATCATCATTTAAATACAGTGTAAATTCACTATTTTTGATCCTGGACCATCATCATTTAAATACAGTGTAAATTCACTATTGTTGATCCTGGACCATCATCATTTAAATACAGTGTAAATTCACTAATGTTGATCCTGGACCGTCATCATTTAAATACAGTGTAAATTCACTAATGTTGATCCTGGACCATCCTCATTTAAATCCAGTGTAAATTCACTAATGTTGATCCTGGACCGTCATAAACATTTAAATACAATATAAATTCACTATTGTTGATCCTGGACCATCATCATTTAAATACAGTGTAAATTCACTATTGTTGATCCTGAACCATCATAAACATTTAAATACAGTGTAAACTCACTATTGTTGATCCTGGACCATCATCATTTTAATCCAGTGTAAATTCACTATTGTTGATCCTGGACCATCATCATTTAAATACATTTTAAAATCACTATTTTTGATCCAGGACCAACATCATTTAAATACAGTGTAAATTCACTATTGTTGATCCTGGACGATCATCATTTAAATACAGTGTAAATTCACTATTGTTGATCCTGGACCATCATCATTTAAATAAAGTGTAAATTCACTATTGTTGATCCTGGACCATCATCATTTAAATACAGTGTAAATTCACCAATGTTGATCCTGGAGCATCCTCATTTAAATCCAGTGTAAATTCACTAATGTTGATCCTGGACCGTCATAAACATTTAAATACAATATAAATTTACTATTGTTGATCCTGGACCATCATCATTTAAATACAGTGTAAATTCACTATTGTTGATCCTGAACCATCATAAACATTTAAATACAGTGTAAACTCACTATTGTTGATCCTGGACCATTATCATTTTAATCCAGTGTAAATTCACTATTGTTGATCCTGGACCATCATCATTTAAATACAGTGTAAATTCACTATTTTTGATCCAGGACCAACATCATTTAAATACAGTGTAAATTCATTATTGTTGATCCTGGACCGTCATAATCATTTAAATACAGTGTAAATTCACTATTGCTGATCCTGGACCATCATCATTTAAATACAGAGTAAATTCACTAATATTGATCCTGGACCATCATCATTTAATTACAGTTTAAATTCACTATTGTTGATCATGGAAGATCATCATATAAATACAGTGTAAATTCACTATTGTTGATCCGGGACCATCATAAACATTTAAATACAGTGTATATTCACAATTGTTGATCCTGGACCGTCATAAACATTTAAATACAGTGTAAATTCACTAATGTTGATCCTGGACCATCATCATTTAAATCCAGTATAAATTTACTATTGTTGATCCTGGACGATCATTATTTAAATACAGTGTAAATTCACTATTGTTGTTCCTGGACCATCATAATTTAAATACATTGTAAATTCATTAATGTTGATCCTGGAACATCATCATTTAAATACAGTGTATTTTCACTATTGTTGATCCTGGACCATCATCATTTAAATACAGTGTAAATTCACTAATGTTGATCCTGGACCATCATCATTTAAATACAGTGTAAATTCACTGTAGTCGATCCTGGACCATCATCATTTAAATACAGTCTAAATTCACTATTGTCGATCCTGGACCATCATCATTTAAATACAGTGTAAATTCACTTATGTTGATCCTGGACGATCATCATTTAAATACAGTGTAAATTCACTAATGTTGATCCTGGACCATCATCATTTAAATAAAGTGTAAATTCACTATTGTTGATCCTGGACCATCATCATTTAAATACAGTGTAAATTCACTAATGTTGATCCTGGACCATCATCATTTAAATAAAGTGTAAATTCACTATTGTTGATCCTGGGCCATCATTATTTAAATACAGTGTAAATTCACTATTGTTAATCATGGACCATCATCATTTAAATAGTGTAAATTCACTATTGTTAATCCTGGACCATCATCATTTAAATACAGTGTAAATTCACTAATGTTGATCCTGGACCACCTACACTGTTAATTACAGTGTAAATTTGCTAAAGTTGATTCTACACCATCACTATCATTTATGTACAGTGTTATTAGTCAGTCCCAATGGCGTAGTGGTTAGTGCGCCAATGCTGGGCTCTTATATTCATGGCAACTTGGGTACGAATCTGCCTTCTAAATGATTTGGTAACTCCTCCTTGCTCTCTACTTCACAATCTGTCCTCACCATAGTCTCAACTTTCTAGTCAACTAAAGTAAAAAACAATCAAAACTTCAATAAAAATACAGTGTAAGTTTTCTATTTTTGATCATGGACCATCATCATTTAAATACAGTGTAAATTCATTACTGTTGATCCTGGACCACCTAAACTGTTAATTACAGTGTAAACTTGCTAAAGTTGATTCTAGTACCAGTGGCGTAGTGGTTAGTGAGCCAAATTTTGTGACAATTGTGTTCATGGCAACCAAGCATCGAATCCTTCCTCTACGTACTTAGGCAACACCTCATTGATCTCTGCTTCACAATCTTTCCTCACCATAGTCTTTACTTTCCTGTCAACTAAATAAAAGAAGAAGAAAAAAAAAAACAAGCAAATACAGTGTAAATTCACTAATGTTGATCCTGGACCATCATTATTTTTAATACAGTGAATATTCACTAATGTTGATCCTCGATCATCACAAACATTTAAATACAGTGTAAATTAACTATTGTTGATCCTGGACCATCATCATTTAAATACAGTGTAAATTCACTATTTTTGATCCTGGACCATCATCATTTAAATACAGTGTAAATTCACTATTGTTGATCCTGGACCATCATCATTTAAATACAGTGTAAATTCACTAATGTTGATCCTGGACCGTCATCATTTAAATACAGTGTAAATTCACTAATGTTGATCCTGGACCATCCTCATTTAAATCCAGTGTAAATTCACTAATGTTGATCCTGGACCGTCATAAACATTTAAATACAATATAAATTCACTATTGTTGATCCTGGACCATCATCATTTAAATACAGTGTAAATTCACTATTGTTGATCCTGAACCATCATAAACATTTAAATACAGTGTAAACTCACTATTGTTGATCCTGGACCATCATCATTTTAATCCAGTGTAAATTCACTATTGTTGATCCTGGACCATCATCATTTAAATACATTTTAAAATCACTATTTTTGATCCAGGACCAACATCATTTAAATACAGTGTAAATTCACTATTGTTGATCCTGGACGATCATCATTTAAATACAGTGTAAATTCACTATTGTTGATCCTGGACCATCATCATTTAAATAAAGTGTAAATTCACTATTGTTGATCCTGGACCATCATCATTTAAATACAGTGTAAATTCACCAATGTTGATCCTGGAGCATCCTCATTTAAATCCAGTGTAAATTCACTAATGTTGATCCTGGACCGTCATAAACATTTAAATACAATATAAATTTACTATTGTTGATCCTGGACCATCATCATTTAAATACAGTGTAAATTCACTATTGTTGATCCTGAACCATCATAAACATTTAAATACAGTGTAAACTCACTATTGTTGATCCTGGACCATCATCATTTTAATCCAGTGTAAATTCACTATTGTTGATCCTGGACCATCATCATTTAAATACAGTGTAAATTCACTATTGTTGATCCTGGACCATCGTCATTTAAATACAGTGTAAATTCACTAATGTTGATCCTGGACCATCATCATTTAAATACATTTTAAATTCACTATTTTTGATCCAGGACCAACATCATTTAAATACAGTGTAAATTCATTATTGTTGATCCTGGACCGTCATAATCATTTAAATACAGTGTAAATTCACTATTGCTGATCCTGGACCATCATCATTTAAATACAGAGTAAATTCACTAATATTGATCCTGGACCATCATCATTTAATTACAGTTTAAATTCACTATTGTTGATCATGGAAGATCATCATATAAATACAGTGTAAATTCACTATTGTTGATCCGGGACCATCATAAACATTTAAATACAGTGTATATTCACAATTGTTGATCCTGGACCGTCATAAACATTTAAATACAGTGTAAATTCACTAATGTTGATCCTGGACCATCATCATTTAAATCCAGTATAAATTTACTATTGTTGATCCTGGACGATCATTATTTAAATACAGTGTAAATTCACTATTGTTGTTCCTGGACCATCATAATTTAAATACAGTGTAAATTCATTAATGTTGATCCTGGAACATCATCATTTAAATACAGTGTATTTTCACTATTGTTGATCCTGGACCATCATCATTTAAATACAGTGTAAATTCACTAATGTTAATCATGGACCATCATTATTTTTAATACAGTGTATATTCACTAATGTTGATCCTGGACCATCATAAACATTTAAATACAGTGTAAATTCACTATTGTTGATCCTGGACCATCATCATTTAAATACAGTGTAAATTCACTATTGTTGATCCTGGACCATCATCATTTAAATATAGTGTAAATTCACTATTGTTGATCCGGGACCATCATAAACATTTAAATACAGTGTATATTCACTATTGTTGATCCTGGACCATCATCATTTAAATTCAGTGTGAGTTCACTATTGTTGATCCTGGACCATCATCATTTAAATACAATGTAAATTCACTATTGTTGATGCTGGACCATCATAGTTTTAATACTTTGTAAATTCATTAATGTTGATCCACGACCATCATCATTTAAATACAGTGTAAATTCATTATTGTTTATCCTGGACATCCTAAACTGTTAATTACAGTGTAAACTTGGTAAAGTTGATTCTAGACCATCACTATCATTTATTTACATGTTAGTAGTCAGTACCAGTGGCGTAGTGGTTAGTGAGCCAAATCTTGTGACAATTGTATTCTTGGCAACCTAGCATTGAATCCCTCCTCTAGGTCCTTAGGCAACACCTCATTGATCTCTGCTTCACAATCTTTCCTCACCATAGTCTTTACTTTCCTGTCAACTAAATAAAAGAAAAAAAAAAACAATTAAAACTTCAATTAAAAAATAGTGTAAATTTACTATTGTTGATCCTGGACCATCATCATTTAAATACAATGTAAATTCACTATTGTTGATCATGGACGATCATTATTTAAATACAGCGTAAATTCACTAATGTTGATCCTGGACCATCATCATTTAAATACAGTGTAAATTCACTATTTTTGATCCAGGACCATCATCATTTAAATACAGTGTAAATTCACTATTGTTGATCCTGGACCATCATCATTTAAATACAGTGTATATTCACTATTGTTGATCCGGGACCATCATAAACATTTAAATACAGTGTATATTCACTATTGTTGATCCTGGACCGTCATAAACATTTAAATACAGTGTAAATTCACTATTGTTGATCATGGACCATCATCATATAAATACAGTTTAAATTCACTATTGTTGATCCTGGACCATCATAAACATTTAAATACAGTGTAAATTCACTATTGTTGATCCTGGACCATCATCATTTAAATACAGTGTAAATTCACTATTGTTGATCCTGGACCATCATCATTTAAATACAGTGTAAATTCACTATTTTTGATCCTGGACCATCATCATTTAAATCCAGTGTAAATTTACTAATGTTGATCCTGGACCATCATCATTTAAATACAGCGTAAATTCACTATTGTTGATCCTGGACGATCATAAACATTTAAATACAGTGTAAATTCACTATTGTTGATCCTGGACCATCATCATTTAAAAACAGTGTAAATTCACTAATGTTGATCCTGGACCATTATCATTTAAATACAGTGTAAATTCACTAATGTTGATCCTTGACCATCATCATTTAAATACAGTGTAAATTCACTATTGTTAATCCGGGACCATCATAAACATTTAAATACAGTGTATATTCACTATTGTTGATCCTGGACCATCATCATTTAAATCCAATGTAAATTCACTATTGTTGATCCTGGACCATCATCATTTAAATAAAGTGTAAATTCACAAATGTTGATCCTGGACCACCTAAACTGTTAATTACAGTGTAAACTTGCTAAAGTTGATTCTAGACCATCACTATCATTTATATACAGTGTTATCAGTCAGTCCCAACGGCGTAGTGGTTAATGCGCCAATGCTTGGCACACTTGTATTCATGGCAACCTGGGTTCGATTCTGCCTTCTAATTGATTTGGCAACTCCTCCTTGATCTCTGCTTCACAATTTGTCCTCACCATAATCTCAATTCCAGTCAACTAAAGTAAAAAACTTCAATAAAAATACAGTGTAACTTTTCTATTTTTGATCCTGGACCATCATTATTTATATACAGTGTAAATTCACTGATGTTGATCCTGGACCATCATCATTTAAATACAATGTAAATTCACTAATGTTGATCCTGGACCATCATCATTTAAATACAGTTTAAATTCACTATTTTTGATCCAGGACCATCATCATTTAAATACAGTGTAAATTCACTATTGTTGATCCTGGACCATCATCAGTTAAATACAGTGTAAATTCACTATTGTTGATCCTGGACCATTATCATTTAAATAAAGTGTAAATTGACTAATGTTTATCCTGGACCATCATCATTTAAATACAGTGTAAATTGACTAATGTTGATCCTGGACCATCATCATTTAAATACAGCGTAAATTCACTACTGTTGATCCTGGACAATCATAAACATTTAAATACAGTGTACATTCACTATTGTTGATCCTGGACTGTCATAAACATTTAAATACAGTGTAAATTCACTATTGTTGATTCTGGACCATCATCATTTAAAAACTGTGTAAATTCACTAATGTTGATCTTGGACCATCATCATTTAAATACAGTGTAAATTCACTATTGTTGATCCTGGACCATCATCATTTAAATACAGTGTAAATTCACTATTGTTGATCCTGGACCATCATCATTTAAATACAGTGTAAATTCACTATTGTTGATCCTGGACCATCATCATTTAAATACAGTGTAAATTCACTATTGTTGATCCTGGACCATCATCATTTAAATACAGTGTAAATTCACTATTGTTTATCCTGGACCATCAGCAATTAAATACAGTGTAAATTCACTAATGTTGATCCTGGACCATCAGCATTTAAATACAGTGTAAATTCACTATTGTTGATCCTGGACCATCATCATTTAAATACAGTGTGAATTCACTAATATTGATCCTGGACCATCATCCTTTAAATAAAGTGTAAATTCACTAATGTTGATCCTGGACCACCTAAACTGTTAATTACAGTGTAAACTTGCTATTGTTGATCCTGGACCATCATCATTTAAATACAGTGTAAATTCACTATTGTTGATCCATGACCATCATAAACATTTAAATACAGTGTATATTCACTATTGTTGATCCTGGACCATCATCATTTAAATACAGTTTAAATTCACTAATGTTGATCCTGGACCGTCATCATTTAAATACAGTGTAAATTCACTAATGTTGATCCTGGATCATCATCATTTAAATACAGTGTAAATTCACTAATGTTGATCCTGGACCATCATCATTTAAATAAAGTGTAAATTCACTAATGTTGATCATGGACCATCATCATTTAAATACAGTTTAAATTCACTATTTTTGATCCAGGACCATCATCATTTAAATACAGTGTAAATTCACTATTGTTGATCCTGGACCATCATCATTTAAATACAGTGTTAATTCACTATTGTTGATCCGGGACCATCATAAACATTTAAATACAGTGTATATTCACTATTGTTGATCCTGGACAGTCATAAACATTTAAATACAATGTAAATTCACTATTGTTGATCCGGGACCATCATAAACATTTAAATACAGTGTAAGTTCACTATTGTTGATCCTGGACCGTCATAAACATTTAAATACCGTGTAAATTCACTAATGTTGATCCTGGACCATCATCATTTAAATACAGTGTAAATTCACTATTGTTGATCCTGGACCATTATCATTTAACTACAGTTTAAATTCACTATTTTTGATCCTGGACCATCATCATTTAAATACAGTGTAAATTCACTATTGTTGATCCTGGACCATCATCATTTAAATACAGTGTAAAATCACTAATGTTGATCCTGGACCATCATCATTTAAATACAGTGTAAATTCACTAATGTTGATCCTGAACCATCATAAACATTTAAATACAGTGTAAATTCACTATTGTTGATCATGGACCATCATCATTTAAATACAGTGTAAAATCACTAATGTTGATCCTGGACCATCATCATTTAAATACAGTGTAAATTCACTAATGTTGATCCTGAACCATCATAAACATTTAAATACAGCATAAATTCACTATTGTTGATCCTGAACCATCATCATTTAAATAAAGTGTAAAATCACTAATGTTGATCCTGGACCATCATCATTTAAATACAGTGTAAATTCACTAATGTTGATCCTGAACCATCATAAACATTTAAATACAGCATAAATTCACTAATGTTGATCCTGGACCATCATTATTTTTAATACAGTGAATATTCACTAATGTTGATCCTCGATCATCACAAACATTTAAATACAGTGTAAATTAACTATTGTTGATCCTGGACCATCATCATTTAAATACAGTGTAAATTCACTATTGTTGATCCTGGACCATCATCATTTAAATACAGTGTAAATTCACTAATGTTGATCCTGGACCGTCATCATTTAAATACAGTGTAAATTCACTAATGTTGATCCTGGACCATCCTCATTTAAATCCAGTGTAAATTCACTAATGTTGATCCTGGACCGTCATAAACATTTAAATACAATATAAATTCACTATTGTTGATCCTGGACCATCATCATTTAAATACAGTGTAAATTCACTATTGTTGATCCTGAACCATCATAAACATTTAAATACAGTGTAAACTCACTATTGTTGATCCTGGACCATCATCATTTTAATCCAGTGTAAATTCACTATTGTTGATCCTGGACCATCATCATTTAAATACATTTTAAAATCACTATTTTTGATCCAGGACCAACATCATTTAAATACAGTGTAAATTCACTATTGTTGATCCTGGACGATCATCATTTAAATACAGTGTAAATTCACTATTGTTGATCCTGGACCATCATCATTTAAATAAAGTGTAAATTCACTATTGTTGATCCTGGACCATCATCATTTAAATACAGTGTAAATTCACCAATGTTGATCCTGGAGCATCCTCATTTAAATCCAGTGTAAATTCACTAATGTTGATCCTGGACCGTCATAAACATTTAAATACAATATAAATTTACTATTGTTGATCCTGGACCATCATCATTTAAATACAGTGTAAATTCACTATTGTTGATCCTGAACCATCATAAACATTTAAATACAGTGTAAACTCACTATTGTTGATCCTGGACCATCATCATTTTAATCCAGTGTAAATTCACTATTGTTGATCCTGGACCATCATCATTTAAATACAGTGTAAATTCACTATTGTTGATCCTGGACCATCGTCATTTAAATACAGTGTAAATTCACTAATGTTGATCCTGGACCATCATCATTTAAATACATTTTAAATTCACTATTTTTGATCCAGGACCAACATCATTTAAATACAGTGTAAATTCATTATTGTTGATCCTGGACCGTCATAATCATTTAAATACAGTGTAAATTCACTATTGCTGATCCTGGACCATCATCATTTAAATACAGAGTAAATTCACTAATATTGATCCTGGACCATCATCATTTAATTACAGTTTAAATTCACTATTGTTGATCATGGAAGATCATCATATAAATACAGTGTAAATTCACTATTGTTGATCCGGGACCATCATAAACATTTAAATACAGTGTATATTCACAATTGTTGATCCTGGACCGTCATAAACATTTAAATACAGTGTAAATTCACTAATGTTGATCCTGGACCATCATCATTTAAATCCAGTATAAATTTACTATTGTTGATCCTGGACGATCATTATTTAAATACAGTGTAAATTCACTATTGTTGTTCCTGGACCATCATAATTTAAATACAGTGTAAATTCATTAATGTTGATCCTGGAACATCATCATTTAAATACAGTGTATTTTCACTATTGTTGATCCTGGACCATCATCATTTAAATACAGTGTAAATTCACTAATGTTAATCATGGACCATCATTATTTTTAATACAGTGTAAATTCACTAATGTTAATCATGGACCATCATAAACATTTAAATACAGTGTAAAATCACTAATGTTGATCCTGGACCATCATCATTTAAATACAGTGTAAATTCACTAATGTTGATCCTGAACCATCATAAACATTTAAATACAGCATAAATTCACTATTGTTGATCCTGAACCATCATCATTTAAATAAAGTGTAAAATCACTAATGTTGATCCTGGACCATCATCATTTAAATACAGTGTAAATTCACTAATGTTGATCCTGAACCATCATAAACATTTAAATACAGCATAAATTCACTAATGTTGATCCTGGACCATCATTATTTTTAATACAGTGAATATTCACTAATGTTGATCCTCGATCATCACAAACATTTAAATACAGTGTAAATTAACTATTGTTGATCCTGGACCATCATCATTTAAATACAGTGTAAATTCACTATTTTTGATCCTGGACCATCATCATTTAAATACAGTGTAAATTCACTATTGTTGATCCTGGACCATCATCATTTAAATACAGTGTAAATTCACTAATGTTGATCCTGGACCGTCATCATTTAAATACAGTGTAAATTCACTAATGTTGATCCTGGACCATCCTCATTTAAATCCAGTGTAAATTCACTAATGTTGATCCTGGACCGTCATAAACATTTAAATACAATATAAATTCACTATTGTTGATCCTGGACCATCATCATTTAAATACAGTGTAAATTCACTATTGTTGATCCTGAACCATCATAAACATTTAAATACAGTGTAAACTCACTATTGTTGATCCTGGACCATCATCATTTTAATCCAGTGTAAATTCACTATTGTTGATCCTGGACCATCATCATTTAAATACATTTTAAAATCACTATTTTTGATCCAGGACCAACATCATTTAAATACAGTGTAAATTCACTATTGTTGATCCTGGACGATCATCATTTAAATACAGTGTAAATTCACTATTGTTGATCCTGGACCATCATCATTTAAATAAAGTGTAAATTCACTATTGTTGATCCTGGACCATCATCATTTAAATACAGTGTAAATTCACCAATGTTGATCCTGGAGCATCCTCATTTAAATCCAGTGTAAATTCACTAATGTTGATCCTGGACCGTCATAAACATTTAAATACAATATAAATTTACTATTGTTGATCCTGGACCATCATCATTTAAATACAGTGTAAATTCACTATTGTTGATCCTGAACCATCATAAACATTTAAATACAGTGTAAACTCACTATTGTTGATCCTGGACCATCATCATTTTAATCCAGTGTAAATTCACTATTGTTGATCCTGGACCATCATCATTTAAATACAGTGTAAATTCACTATTGTTGATCCTGGACCATCGTCATTTAAATACAGTGTAAATTCACTAATGTTGATCCTGGACCATCATCATTTAAATACATTTTAAATTCACTATTTTTGATCCAGGACCAACATCATTTAAATACAGTGTAAATTCATTATTGTTGATCCTGGACCGTCATAATCATTTAAATACAGTGTAAATTCACTATTGCTGATCCTGGACCATCATCATTTAAATACAGAGTAAATTCACTAATATTGATCCTGGACCATCATCATTTAATTACAGTTTAAATTCACTATTGTTGATCATGGAAGATCATCATATAAATACAGTGTAAATTCACTATTGTTGATCCGGGACCATCATAAACATTTAAATACAGTGTATATTCACAATTGTTGATCCTGGACCGTCATAAACATTTAAATACAGTGTAAATTCACTAATGTTGATCCTGGACCATCATCATTTAAATCCAGTATAAATTTACTATTGTTGATCCTGGACGATCATTATTTAAATACAGTGTAAATTCACTATTGTTGTTCCTGGACCATCATAATTTAAATACAGTGTAAATTCATTAATGTTGATCCTGGAACATCATCATTTAAATACAGTGTATTTTCACTATTGTTGATCCTGGACCATCATCATTTAAATACAGTGTAAATTCACTAATGTTAATCATGGACCATCATTATTTTTAATACAGTGTATATTCACTAATGTTGATCCTGGACCATCATAAACATTTAAATACAGTGTAAATTCACTATTGTTGATCCTGGACCATCATCATTTAAATACAGTGTAAATTCACTATTGTTGATCCTGGACCATCATCATTTAAATATAGTGTAAATTCACTATTGTTGATCCGGGACCATCATAAACATTTAAATACAGTGTATATTCACTATTGTTGATCCTGGACCATCATCATTTAAATTCAGTGTGAGTTCACTATTGTTGATCCTGGACCATCATCATTTAAATACAATGTAAATTCACTATTGTTGATGCTGGACCATCATAGTTTTAATACTTTGTAAATTCATTAATGTTGATCCACGACCATCATCATTTAAATACAGTGTAAATTCATTATTGTTTATCCTGGACATCCTAAACTGTTAATTACAGTGTAAACTTGGTAAAGTTGATTCTAGACCATCACTATCATTTATTTACATGTTAGTAGTCAGTACCAGTGGCGTAGTGGTTAGTGAGCCAAATCTTGTGACAATTGTATTCTTGGCAACCTAGCATTGAATCCCTCCTCTAGGTCCTTAGGCAACACCTCATTGATCTCTGCTTCACAATCTTTCCTCACCATAGTCTTTACTTTCCTGTCAACTAAATAAAAGAAAAAAAAAAACAATTAAAACTTCAATTAAAAAATAGTGTAAATTTACTATTGTTGATCCTGGACCATCATCATTTAAATACAATGTAAATTCACTATTGTTGATCATGGACGATCATTATTTAAATACAGCGTAAATTCACTAATGTTGATCCTGGACCATCATCATTTAAATACAGTGTAAATTCACTATTTTTGATCCAGGACCATCATCATTTAAATACAGTGTAAATTCACTATTGTTGATCCTGGACCATCATCATTTAAATACAGTGTATATTCACTATTGTTGATCCGGGACCATCATAAACATTTAAATACAGTGTATATTCACTATTGTTGATCCTGGACCGTCATAAACATTTAAATACAGTGTAAATTCACTATTGTTGATCATGGACCATCATCATATAAATACAGTTTAAATTCACTATTGTTGATCCTGGACCATCATAAACATTTAAATACAGTGTAAATTCACTATTGTTGATCCTGGACCATCATCATTTAAATACAGTGTAAATTCACTATTGTTGATCCTGGACCATCATCATTTAAATACAGTGTAAATTCACTATTTTTGATCCTGGACCATCATCATTTAAATCCAGTGTAAATTTACTAATGTTGATCCTGGACCATCATCATTTAAATACAGCGTAAATTCACTATTGTTGATCCTGGACGATCATAAACATTTAAATACAGTGTAAATTCACTATTGTTGATCCTGGACCATCATCATTTAAAAACAGTGTAAATTCACTAATGTTGATCCTGGACCATTATCATTTAAATACAGTGTAAATTCACTAATGTTGATCCTTGACCATCATCATTTAAATACAGTGTAAATTCACTATTGTTAATCCGGGACCATCATAAACATTTAAATACAGTGTATATTCACTATTGTTGATCCTGGACCATCATCATTTAAATCCAATGTAAATTCACTATTGTTGATCCTGGACCATCATCATTTAAATAAAGTGTAAATTCACAAATGTTGATCCTGGACCACCTAAACTGTTAATTACAGTGTAAACTTGCTAAAGTTGATTCTAGACCATCACTATCATTTATATACAGTGTTATCAGTCAGTCCCAACGGCGTAGTGGTTAATGCGCCAATGCTTGGCACACTTGTATTCATGGCAACCTGGGTTCGATTCTGCCTTCTAATTGATTTGGCAACTCCTCCTTGATCTCTGCTTCACAATTTGTCCTCACCATAATCTCAATTCCAGTCAACTAAAGTAAAAAACTTCAATAAAAATACAGTGTAACTTTTCTATTTTTGATCCTGGACCATCATTATTTATATACAGTGTAAATTCACTGATGTTGATCCTGGACCATCATCATTTAAATACAATGTAAATTCACTAATGTTGATCCTGGACCATCATCATTTAAATACAGTTTAAATTCACTATTTTTGATCCAGGACCATCATCATTTAAATACAGTGTAAATTCACTATTGTTGATCCTGGACCATCATCAGTTAAATACAGTGTAAATTCACTATTGTTGATCCTGGACCATTATCATTTAAATAAAGTGTAAATTGACTAATGTTTATCCTGGACCATCATCATTTAAATACAGTGTAAATTGACTAATGTTGATCCTGGACCATCATCATTTAAATACAGCGTAAATTCACTATTGTTGATCCTGGACTGTCATAAACATTTAAATACAGTGTAAATTCACTATTGTTGATTCTGGACCATCATCATTTAAAAACTGTGTAAATTCACTAATGTTGATCTTGGACCATCATCATTTAAATACAGTGTAAATTCACTATTGTTGATCCTGGACCATCATCATTTAAATACAGTGTAAATTCACTATTGTTGATCCTGGACCATCATCATTTAAATACAGTGTAAATTCACTATTGTTGATCCTGGACCATCATCATTTAAATACAGTGTA
This sequence comes from Danio rerio, assembly GCF_049306965.1. Taxonomy (NCBI): domain Eukaryota; kingdom Metazoa; phylum Chordata; class Actinopteri; order Cypriniformes; family Danionidae; genus Danio; species Danio rerio. The sequence goes on from NC_133189.1 coordinate 33,162,221, forward strand.
AATTCACTATTGTTGATCCTGGACCATCATCATTTAAATACAGTGTAAATTCACTATTGTTTATCCTGGACCATCAGCAATTAAATACAGTGTAAATTCACTAATGTTGATCCTGGACCATCAGCATTTAAATACAGTGTAAATTCACTATTGTTGATCCTGGACCATCATCATTTAAATACAGTGTGAATTCACTAATATTGATCCTGGACCATCATCCTTTAAATAAAGTGTAAATTCACTAATGTTGATCCTGGACCACCTAAACTGTTAATTACAGTGTAAACTTGCTATTGTTGATCCTGGACCATCATCATTTAAATACAGTGTAAATTCACTATTGTTGATCCATGACCATCATAAACATTTAAATACAGTGTAAATTCACTATTGTTGATCCTGGACCATCATCATTTAAATACAGTTTAAATTCACTAATGTTGATCCTGGACCGTCATCATTTAAATACAGTGTAAATTCACTAATGTTGATCCTGGATCATCATCATTTAAATACAGTGTAAATTCACTAATGTTGATCCTGGACCATCATCATTTAAATAAAGTGTAAATTCACTAATGTTGATCATGGACCATCATCATTTAAATACAGTTTAAATTCACTATTTTTGATCCAGGACCATCATCATTTAAATACAGTGTAAATTCACTATTGTTGATCCTGGACCATCATCATTTAAATACAGTGTTAATTCACTATTGTTGATCCGGGACCATCATAAACATTTAAATACAGTGTATATTCACTATTGTTGATCCTGGACAGTCATAAACATTTAAATACAATGTAAATTCACTATTGTTGATCCGGGACCATCATAAACATTTAAATACAGTGTAAATTCACTATTGTTGATCCTGGACCGTCATAAACATTTAAATACCGTGTAAATTCACTAATGTTGATCCTGGACCATCATCATTTAAATACAGTGTAAATTCACTATTGTTGATCCTGGACCATTATCATTTAACTACAGTTTAAATTCACTATTTTTGATCCTGGACCATCATCATTTAAATACAGTGTAAATTCACTATTGTTGATCCTGGACCATCATCATTTAAATACAGTGTAAAATCACTAATGTTGATCCTGGACCATCATCATTTAAATACAGTGTAAATTCACTAATGTTGATCCTGAACCATCATAAACATTTAAATACAGTGTAAATTCACTATTGTTGATCATGGACCATCATCATTTAAATACAGTGTAAAATCACTAATGTTGATCCTGGACCATCATCATTTAAATACAGTGTAAATTCACTAATGTTGATCCTGAACCATCATAAACATTTAAATACAGCATAAATTCACTATTGTTGATCCTGAACCATCATCATTTAAATAAAGTGTAAAATCACCAATGTTGATCCTGGACCATCATCATTTAAATACAGTGTAAATTCACTAATGTTGATCCTGAACCATCATAAACATTTAAATACAGCATAAATTCACTAATGTTGATCCTGGACCACCTAAACTGTTAATTACAGTGTAAACTTGCTGAAGTTGATTCTAGACCATCACTATCATTTATGTACAGTGTTATCAGTCAGCCCCAATGGCATTGTGGTTAGTGCGCCAACGCTTGGCATACTTGTATTCATGTCAACCTGGGTTCGAATCTGCCTTCTGAATGATTTGGAAACTCCTCCTTGATCTCTGTTTTACAATCTGTCCTCACCATAGTCTCAACTTTCCAGCCAACTAAAGTAAAAAGCCAATCAAAACTTCATTAAAAATACAGTGTAAGATTTCTAATTTTGATCCTGGACCATCATCATTTATATACAGTGTAAATTCACTAATGTTGATCCTTGACCATCATCATTTAAATACAATGTAAATTCACTAATGTTGTTCCTGGACCATCATCATTTAAATCCATTGTAAATTCACTATTGTTGATCCTGGACCATCATCATTTATATACAGTGTAAATTCACTAATGTTGATCCTTGACCATCATCATTTAAATACAATGTAAATTCACTAATGTTGATCCTGGACCATCATCATTTAAATCCATTGTAAATTCAAAATTGTTGATCCTGGACCATCATCATTTATATACAGTGTAAATTCACTAATGTTGATCCTGGACCATCATCATTTAAATACAGTGTAAATTCACTAGTGTTGATCCTGGACCATCATCATTTAAATAAAGTGTAAATTCACTAATGTTGATCCTGGACCACCTAAACTGTTAATTACAGTGTAAACTTGCTAAAGTTGATTCTAGACCATTACTATCATTTATGTACAGTGTTATCGGTCAGCCCCAATGGCGTAGTGGTTAGTGCGCCAATGCTTGGCACACTTGTATTCATGGCAACCTGGGTTCGAATCTGCCTTCTGAATGATTTGAAAACTCCTCCTTGATCTCTGCTTTACAATCTGTCCTCACCATAGTCTCAACTTTCCAGCCAACTAAAGTAAAAAGCCAATCAAAACTTCATTAAAAATACAGTGTAAGATTTCTAATTTTGATCCTGGACCATCATCATTTATATACAGTGTAAATTCACTAATGTTGATCCTTGACCATCATCATTTAAATACAATGTAAATTCACTAATGTTGATCCTGGACCATCATCATTTAAATCCATTGTAAATTCACTATTGTTGATCCTGGACCATCATCATTTAAATACAGTTTAAATTCACTAATGTTGATCCTGGACCATCATCATTTAAATACAGTGTAAATTCACTATTGTTGATCCTGGACCATCATCATTTAAATACAGTGTAAATTCACTAATGTTGATCCTGGACCATCATCATTTAAATCCAGTGTAAATTCACTATTGTTGATCCTGGACCATCATCATTTTAATACAGTTTAAATTCACTATTTTTGATCTAGGACCATCATCAATTAAATACAGTGTAAATTCATTATTGTTGATCCTGGACCATCATCATTTAAATACAGTGTAAATTCACTATTGTTGATCCGGGACCATCATAAACATTTAAATACAGTGTAAATTCACTATTGTTGATCCTGGACCATCATCATTTAAATCCAGTGTACTTGTGTCCACTTGTATTCAATGCAACCTGGGTTCGATTCTGCCTTCTAAATGATTTGGAAACTCCTCCTTGATCTCTGCTTCACAAACTGTCCTGACCATAGTCTTAACTTTCCAGTCAACTAAAGTAAAAAACCAATAAAAACTTCAATAAAATTACAATGTATTTTTTTTATTTTTGATCCTGGACCATCATCATTTAAATACAGTGTAAATTCACTAATGTTGATCCTGGACCATCATCATTTAAATACAGTGTAAATTCACTATTGTTGATCCTGGACCATCATCATTTAAATACAGTGTAAATTCACTATTGTTGATCCTGGACCATCATCATTTAAATCCAGTGTAAATTCACTATTGTTGATCCTGGACCATCATCATTTAAATACAGTGTAAATTCACTATTGTTGATCCGGGACCATCATAAACATTTAAATACAGTGTATATTCACTATTGTTGATCCTGGACCATCATCATTTAAATAGAGTGTAAATTCACTTTTGTTGATCCTGGACCATCATCATTTAAATAAAGTGTAAATTCACTAATGTTGATCCTGGACCACCTAAACTGTTAATTACAGTGTAAACTTGCTAAAGTTGATTCTAGACCATCACTATCATTTTTGTACAGTGTTATCAGTCAGTCCCAATGGCGTAGTGGTTAGTGTGCCAATGCTTGGCACACTTGTATTCAATGGAACCTGGGTTCGATTCTGCCTTCTAAATGATTTGGAAACACCTCCTTGATCTCTGCTTCACAGTCTGACCTGACCACAGTCTCAAGTTTCCAGTCAACTGAAATAAAAAACCAATCAAAACTTAAATAAAATTACAGTGTGAATTTTCTATTTTTGATCCTCGACCATCATCATTTATATACAGTGTAAATTCACTAATGTTGATCCTGGACCATCATCATTTAAATACAGTGTAAATTCACTAATGTTGATCCTGGACCATCATCATTTAAATACAGTGTAAATTCACTATTGTTGATCCTGGACCATCATCATTTAAATACAGTGTAAATTCACTATTGTTAATCCTGGACCATCATAAACATTTAAATACAGTGTAAATTCACTAATGTTGATCCTGGACCATCATCATTTAAATACAGTGTAAATTCACTATTGTTGATCCTGGACCATCATTATTTAAATAAAGTGTAAGTTCACTATTGTTGATCCTGGACCATCATCATTTAAATACAGTGTAAATTCACGATTGTTGATCCTGGACCATCATCATTTAACAACAGTTTAAATTCACTATTTTTGATCCAGGACCATCATCATTTAAATACAGTGTAAATTCACTATTGTTGATCCTGGACCATCATTATTTAATTACAGTTTAAATTCACTATTTTTGATCCAGGACCATCATCATTTAAATACAGTGTAAATTCACTATTGTTGATCCGGGACCATCATAAACATTTAAATACAGTGTATATTCACCATTGTTGATCCTGGACCGTCATAAACATTTAAATACAGTGTAAATTCACTATTGTTGATCCTGGACCATCATCATTTAAATACAGTGTAAATTCAAAATTGTTGATCCTGGACCATCATCATTTAAATACAGTGTAAATTCACTGTTGTTGATCCTGGACCATCATCATTTAAATACAGTGTAAAATCACTAATGTTGATCCTGGACCATCATCATTTAAATACAGTGTAAATTCACTAATGTTGATCCTTAACCATCATAAACATTTAAATACAGTGTAAATTCACTATTGTTGATCCGGGACCATCATAAACATTTAAATACAGTGGATATTCACTATTGTTGATCCTGGACCATCATCATTTATATACAGTGTAAATTCACTAATGTTGATCCTGGACCATCATCATTTAAATACAGTGTAAATTCCCTATTGTTGATCCTGGACCATCATCATTTAAATAAAGTGTAAATTCACTAATGTTGATCCTGGACCACCTAAACTGTTAATTACAGTGTAAACTTGCTAAAGTTGATTCTAGACCATTGCTATCATTTATGTACAGTATTATCAGTCAGTCCCAATGGGGTAGTGGTTAGTGCGCCAATGCTTGGCACACTTGTATTCATGGCAACCTGGGTTCAAATCTGCCTTCTAAATGATTTGGAAACTCCTCCTTGATCTCTGCTTCACAATCTGTCCTCACCATAGTCTCAAATTTCCAGTAAACTAAAGTAAAAATACAATGTAATTTTTCTATTTTTGATCCTTGACCAACATCATTTATATACAGTGTAAATTCAGTAATGTTGATCCTGGACCATCATCATTTAAATACAGTGTAAATTCACTAATGTTGATCCTGGACCATCATCATTTAAATACAGTTTAAATTCACCATTGTTGATCCTGGACCGTCATAAACATTTAAATACATTGTAAATTCACTATTGTTGATCCTGGACCATCATCATTTAAATCCAGTGTATATTCACTATTGTTGATCCTGGACCATCATCATTTAAATCCAGTGTAAATTCACTATTGTTGATCCTGGACCATCATCATTTAAATACAGTGTAAATTCACTATTTTTGATCCAGGACCATCATCATTTAAATACAGTGTAAATTCACTATTGTTGATCCTGGACCATCATAAACATTTAAATACAGTGTAAATTCACTAATGTTGATCCTGGACCATCATCATTTAAATACAGTGTAAATTCACTATTGTTGATCCTGGACAATTCATTATTTAAATAAAGTGTAAATTCACTAATGTTGATCCTGGACCATCATCATTTAAATCCAGTGTAAATTCACTATTGTTGATCCTGGACCAGCATCATTTAAATACAGTGTAAATTCACTATTGTTGATCCTGGACCATCATCATTTAAATAAAGTGTGAATTCACTAATGTTGATCCTGGACCATCATCATTTAAATACAGTGTAAATTCACTATTGTTGATCCGGGACCATTATCATTTAAATACAGTGTAAATTCACTATTTTTGATCCAGGACCATCATCATTTAAATACAGTGTAAATTCACTATTGTTGATCCTGGACCATCATAAACATTTAAATACAGTGTAAATTCACTAATGTTGATCCTGGACCATCATCATTTAAATAAAGTGTAAATTCACTAATGTTGATCCTGGACCACCTAAACTGTTAATTACAGTGTCAACTTGCTAAAGTTGATTCTAGACCATCACTATCATTTATGTACAGTCTTATCAGTCAGTCCCAATGGCGTAGTGGTTAGTGGGCCAATGCTTGGCACACTTGTATTCAATGCAACCTGGGTTCGATTCTGCCTTCTAAATGATTTGGAAACTCCTCCTTGATCTCTGCTTTACAATCTGTCCTCACCATAGTCTCAACTTTCCAGTCAACTAAAGTAAATTACCAATCCAAAGTTCATTAAAAATACAGTGTAAGATTTCTATTTTTGATCCTGGACCATCATCATTTATATACAGTGTAAATTCACTGATGTTGATCCTGGACCATCATCATTTAAATACAGTTTAAAATCACTATTGTTGATCCTGGACCATCATCATTTAAATACAGTGTAAATTCACTATTGTTGATCCTGGACCATCATCATTTAAATAAAGTGTAAAGTCACTAATGTTGATCCTGGACCATCATCATTTAAATACAGTGTATATTCACTATTGTTGATCCTGGACCATCATAAACATTTACATATAGTGTAAATTCACTATTGTTGATCCTGGACCATCATCATTTAAATACAGTGTAAATTCACTATTGTTGATCCGGGACCATCATAAACATTTACATATAGTGTAAATTCACTATTGTTGATCCTGGACCATCATCATTTAAATACAGTGTAAATTCACTAATGTTGATCCTGGACCATCATCATTTAAATACAGTGTAAATTCACTAGTGTTGATCCTAGACCATCATCATTTAAATAAAGTGTAAATTCACTAATGTTGATCCTGGACCACCTAAACTGTTAATTACAGTGTAAACTTGCTGAAGTTGATTCTAGACCATCACTATCATTTATGTACAGTGTTATCAGTCAGTCCCAATGGCGTAGTGGTTAGTGCACCAAACCTTGGCACACTTGAATTCATGGCAACCTGGGTTCGAATCTGCCTTCTAAATGATTTGGAAACTCCTTCTTGATCTCTTCTCCACAATCTGTTCTGACCATAATCTTAACTTTCCAGTCAACTAAAGTAAAAAACCAATCAAAACTTCAATAAAATTACAGTGTAAATTTTCTATTTTTGATCCTCGACCATCATCATTTAAATACAGTGTAAATTCACTAATGTTGATCCTGGACCATCATCATTTAAATCCAGTGTAAATTCACTATTGTTGAACCTGGACCATCATCATTTAAATAAAGTGTAAATTCACCAATGTTGATCCTGGACCATCATCATTTAAATTCAGTGTAAATTCACTATTGTTGATCCTGGACCATCATCATTTAAATACAATGTAAATTCACTAGTGTTGATCCTGGACCATCATCATTTAAATAAAGTGTAAATTCACTAATGTTGATCCTGGACCACCTAAACTGTTAATCACAGTGTAAACTTGCTGAAGTTGATTCTAGACCATCACTATCATTTATGTACAGTGTTATCAGTCAGTCCCAATGGCGTAGTGGTTAGTGCACCAAATCTTGGCACACTTGTATTCATGGCAACCTGGGTTCGAATCTGCCTTCTAAATGATTTGGAAACTCCTTCTTGATCTCTGCTCAACAATCTGTTCTGACCATAATTTTAACTTTCCAGTCAACTAAAGTAAAAAACCAATAAGAACTTCAATAAAAATACAATTTATTTTTCTATTTTTGATCCTCGACCATCATTATTTATATACAGTGTAAATTCACTATTGTTGATCCTGGACCATCATCATTTAAATACAGTGTAAATTCACTAATGTTGATCCTGGACCATCATCATTTAAATCCACTGTAAATTCACTGTTGTTGATCCTGGACCATCACCATTTAAATACAGTTTAAATTCACTATTTTAGATCCTGGACCATCACCATTTAAATACAGTTTAAATTCACTATTTTAGATCCAGGACCATCATCATTTAAATACAGTGTAAATTCACTATTGTTGATCCGGGACCATCATAAACATTTAAATACAGTGTAAATTCACTAATGTTGATCCTGGACCATCATCATTTAAATCCAGTGTAAATTCACTATTGTTGATCCTGCACCGTCATCATTTAAATCCATTGTAAATTCACTAATGTTGATCCTGGACCAACGTTATTTTTAATACAGTGTATATTCACTAATGTTGATCCTGGACCATCATCATTTAAATACAGTGTAAATTCACTATTGTTGATCCTGGACCATCATCATTTAAATAAAGTGTAAATTTACTAATGTTGATCCTGGACCTCCTAAACTGTTAATTACAGTGTAAACTTGCTAAAGTTGATTCTAGACCATCACTATCATTTATGTACGGTGTTTTCAGTCAGTCCCAATGGCGTAGTGGTTAGTGCGCCAATGCTTGGCACAATTGAATTCATGGCAACTTCGGTTCAAATCTTCCTTCTAAATGATTTGGAAACTCCTCCTTGATCTCTGCTTCACAATCTGTCCTCACAATAGTCTCAACTTTCCAGTCAATTAAAGTAAAAAACCAATCAAAACTTCAATAAAAATACAGTCTAAATGCTCTATTTTTGATCCTGGACCATCATCATTTATATACAGTGTAAATTCACTAATGTTGATCCTGGACCATCATCATTTAAATCCAGTGTATATTCACTTTTGTTGATCCTGGACCATCATCATTTAAATACAGTTTAAATTCACTATTTTTGATCCAGGACCATCATCATTTAAATACAGTGTAAATTCACTATTGTTGATCCTGGACCATCATCATTTAAATACAGTGTATATTCACCATTGTTGTTCCTGGACCGTCATAAACATTTAAATACAGTGTAAATCCACTATTGTCGATCCTGGAGCATCATCATTTAAATACAGTGTAATTTCCCTATTGTTGATCCTGGGCCATCATCTTTTAAATCCAGTGTAAAATCACTAAGGTTGATCCTGGACCATCATCATTTAAATACAGTGTAAATTCACTATTGTTGATCCTGGACCATCATCATTTAAATAAAGTGTAAATTCACTAATGTTGAACCTGGACCATCATCATTTAAATCCAGTGTAAATTCACTATTGTTGATCCTGGACCATCATCATTTAAATACAGTGTAAATTCACTAATGTTAATCCTGGACCATCATCATTTAAATCCAGTGTAAATTCACTTTTGTTGATCCTGGATCATCATCATTTAAATACAGTGTAAATTCACTAATGTTGATCCTGGACCATCATTATTTTTAATACAGTGTATTTTTACTAATGTTGATCCTCGACCATCATAAACATTTAAATACAGTGTAAATTCACTATTGTTGATCCTGGACCATCATCATTTAAATACAGTGTAAATTCACTATTGTTGATCCAGGACCATCATCATTTAAATACAGTGCAAATTCCCTATTGTTGATCCTGGACCATCATCATTTAAATACAGTTTAAATTCACTATTTTTGATCCAGGACCATCATCATTTAAATACAGTGTAAATTCACTATTGTTGATCCTGGACCATCATCATTTAAATACAGGGTAAATTCACTATTGTTGATCCGGGACCATCATAAACATTTAAATACAGTGTATATTCACTATTGTTGATCCTGGACTGTCATAAACATATAAATACAATGTAAATTCACTATTGTTGATCCTGGACCATCATCATTTAAATACAGTGTAAATTCACTAATGTTGATCCTGGACCATGATCATTTAAATACATTGTAAATTCACTATTGTTGATCCTGGACCATCATCATTTAAATAAAGTGTAAATTCACTAATGTTGGTCCTGGACCATCATTATTAAAATACAGTGTAAATTCACTATTGGTGATCCTGGACCATAATCATTTAAATACAGTTTAAATTCACTATTTTTTTATCCAGGACCATCATCATTTAAATACAGTGTAAAATCACTAATGTTGATCCTGGACCTACATCATTTAAATACAGTGTATATTCACCATTGTTGATCCTGGACCGTCATAAACATTTAAATACAGTTTAAATTCACTATTGTTGATCCTGGACCATCATCATTTAAATACAGTGTAAAATCACTAATGTTGATCCTGGACCATCATCATTTAAATACAGTGTAAATTCACTAATGTTGATCCTGAACCATCATAAACATTTAAATACAGCATAAATTCACTATTGTTGATCCTGAACCATCATCATTTAAATCCAGTGTATATTCACTATTGTTGATCCTGGACCATCATCATTTAAATACAGTGTAAAATCACTAAGGTTGATCCTGGACCATCACCATTTAAATACAGTTTAAATTCACTATTTTAGATCCAGGACCATCATCATTTAAATACAGTGTAAATTCACTATTGTTGATCCTGGACCATCATCATTTAAATACAGTGTAAATTCACTATTGTTGATCCGGGACCATCATAAACATTTAAATACAGTGTAAATTCACTAATGTTGATCCTGGACCATCATCATTTAAATCCAGTGTAAATTCACTATTGTTGATCCTGGACCAACGTTATTTTTAATACAGTGTATATTCACTAATTTTGATCCTCGACCATTATAAACATTTAATTACAGTGTAAATTCACTATTGTTGATCCTGGACCATCATCATTTAAATACAGTGTAAATTCACTATTGTTGATCCTGGACCATCATCATTTAAATACAGTTTAAATTCACTGTTGTTGATCCGGGACCATCATAAACATTTAAATACTGTGTATATTCACCATTGTTGACCCTGGACCGTCATAAACATTTAAATACAGTGTAAATTCACTATTGTTTATCCTGGACCATCATCATTTAAATACAGTGTAAATTCACTATTGTTGATCCTGGGCCTTCATCATTTAAATACAGTGTAAAATCACTATTGTTGATCCTGGACCATCATCATTTAAATACAGTTTAAATTCACTAATGTTGATCCTGAACCATTATAAACATTAAAATACAGTGTAAATTCACTATTGTTGATCCTGGACCATCATCATATAAATACAGTGTAAATTCACTAATGTTGATCCTGGACCATCATCATTTAAATACAGTGTAAATTCACTATTGTTGATCTGGGACCATCATAAACATTTAAATACAGTGTATGTTCACTATTGTTGATCTTGGACCATCATCATTTAAATACAGTGTACATTCACTAATGTTGATCCTGGACCATCTTCATTTAAATACAGTGTAAATTCACTATTGTTGATCCTGGACCATCATCATTTAAATAAAGTGTAAATTCACTAATGTTGATCCTGGACCACCTAAACTGTTAATTACAGTGTAAACTTGCTAAAGTTGATTCTAGACCATCAAGATCATTTATGTACAATGTTATCAGTCAGTCCCAATGGCGTAGTGGTTAGTGCGCAAATGCTTGGCACACTTGTATTCAATGCAACCTGGAATCAATTCAATCAATCCTTCTAAATGATTTGGAAACTCCTCCTTGATCTCTGCTTCACAATCTGTCCTGACCATAGTCTCATCATTCCAGTCAACTAAAGTAAAAAAACAATAAAAACTTGAATAAAAATACAATGTAACTTTTCTGTTTTTGATCTTCGACCATCATCATTTATATACAGTGTAAATTCACTAATGTTGATCCTGGACCATCGTCATTTAAATACAGTGTAAATTCACTAATGTTTTTCCTGGACCATCATCATTTAAATCCAGTGTAAATTCACTGTTGTTGATCCTGGACCATCATCTTTTAAATAAAGTGTAAATTCACTATTGTTGATCCTGGACCATCATCATTTAAATACAGTTTAAATTCACTATTTTTGATCCAGGACCATCATCATTTAAATACAGTGTAAATTCACTTTTGTTGATCCTGGACCATCATCATTTAAATACAGTGTAAATTCACTATTGTTGATCCTGGACCATCATAAACATTTAAATACAGTGTATATTCACTATTGTTGATCCTGGACCATCATCATTTAAATACAGTGTAAATTCACTATTGTTGATCCTGGACCATCATCATTTAAATACAGTGTAAATTCACTAATATTGATCCTGGACCATCATCATTTAAATACAGTGTAAATTCACTATTGTTGATCCTGGACCATCATCATTTAAATAAAGTGTAAATTCACTAATGTTGATCCTGGACCATCATCATTTAAATACAGTGTATATTCACTATTGTTGATCCTGGACCATCATAAACATTTAAATACAGTTTAAATTCACTAATGTTGATCCTGGACCATCATCATTTAAATACAGTGTAAATTCACTAATGTTGATCCTGAACCATCATAAACATTTAAATACAGCATAAATTCACTATTGTTGATCCTGAACCATCATCATTTAAATACAGTGTAAATTCACTATTGTTGATCCTGGACCATTATCATTTAAATAAAGTATAAATTCACTAATGTTGATCCTGGACCACCTAAACTGTTAATTACAGTGTAAACTTGCTAAAGTTGATTCTACACCATCACTATCATTTATGTACAGTGTTATCAGTCAGTCCCAATGGCGTAGTGGTTAGTGCGCCAATGCTTGGAAGTTGGCACACTTGTCTTCATGGCAACCTGGGTTCGATTCTGCCTTCTAAATGATTTGGAAACTCCTCCTTGATCTCTGCCTTACAATCTGTCATCACCATAGTCTCAACTTTCCAGTCAACTAAAGTGAAGAACCAATCCAAACTTCATTAAAAATACAGTGTAAGATTTCTATTTTTGATCCTGGACCATCATCATTTATATACAGTGTAAATTCACTATTGTTGATCCTGGACCATCATCATTTAAATACAGTGTAAATTCACTATTGTTAATCCTGGACCATCATCATTTAAATACAGTGTAAATTCACTATTGTTGATCCTGGACCATCATCATTTAAATACAGTGTATATTCACTATTGTTGATCCTGGACCATCATAAACATTTACATATAGCAGGGCTCGAAATTGCGACCATTTTGGTCGCATATGCGCCCGAAAATTAATCGATGCGACCTCATAATATATTTGGGCGCATTAGTGCGACCTGTTTTGATTTTTTTTAAAAAACGTGCTGAATCGCTCTTCCCTGCCGCTATATTGGTTCATATTAGCTGTCAATCACTCAAGGCTATCCACTGTTAGATGACAGGGAGGGAGCTTTTATGTCCACGGTAAAATGCAAACGGCTAAAGTGTAAAAACTTAAAGCACACAGGTTTGCAAAGTGCAAACCCCACCTAACGTTGAGACGCAGATGAGAGCGATCATGACACGTGGTGAATATTGATCTGCCAGCTGAGATCGAGTATGTGCTTTTCGGAGAAGGTGGTCGAATCTCGATGCGTTGCATTCACTGCGTGTTCAGCGCAAATGTCCGCTAAAAGTCAAATCTAATACTGTATCATCGCCAAAGAAGCTTGCCTTTACTAAGTTTACACTGAAACTGCGTCTCATAACAAACAGCGGTATTATGCCGGTGCTCAACCTGCTCATAAATTGGGCCGGCTGACTCGCCTGCTTTTCCACAAACACAGAAAAATGAAAATCAGCTCAGACGGAACATTTAAATTGACACAAACTGAAACCAAAACTTTTAAAGAGTGATAGAAGTGAGACTTTACTTACTTTCTTTTGCCTATTCTTTCATGAGATGTATATATTTTTTTATTTAGTTACTGATGACTGTTTTGCAGCTTTCAGCCTTGAATTTAATATTTTATTATAATCTTTTGTTTGTTTTGCAGCTGAAATATTATTTATTAAACTGGCATGCATATATATGCTGTTTAGCAGTATAAAATAAATATTTCTTACTGCAATGCTTCATTTTTGTTTGATGCAAACTATACATTTATTTTTCAGAAAGTAACAGACTTTTTATAGCAGATAACTTACATTCAAGCACATTCAAGGCAGCATGATGATGAGAAATGTAATTCATTGTTACTATTATTGTCATTTTCATCATCATTAATATTCTAGAATTATTAGACATACACATTTTGGAATTATTGCACACAAATATCAATGTCATCTCAGCATTAATTATAGTTGTTTCTGGTTTTTGTTAGTCCTAATTGATGGTGTTTTAAAATACAATATGTCCCTTAAAATACAATTTGCAGCGGTGCTCAATCATTTTTGGTGGGTGCTCCTAAATTTTTTCTGGTGCTCCTAAATTTTTGAAGTTGGGAGCACCGGTGCTACCAAGTAAAAAAGTTAATTTCGAGCCCTGTATAGTATAAATTCACTAATATTGATCCTGGACCATCATCATTTAAATACAGTGTAAATTCACTATTGTTGATCCTGGACCATCATCATTTAAATAAAGTGTAAATTCACTAATGTTGATCCTGGACCATCATCATTTAAATACAGTGTATATTCACTATTGTTGATCCTGGACCATCATAAACATTTACATATAGTGTAAATTCACTATTGTTGATCCTGGACCATCATCATTTAAATACAGTGTAAATTCACTATTGTTGATCCGGGACCATCGTAAACATTTAAATACAGTGTATATTTACTATTGTTGATCCTGGACCATCATCATTTAAATACAGTGTAAATTCACTAATGTTGATCCTGGACCATCATCATTTAAATACAGTGTAAATTCACTAGTGTTGATCCTGGACCATCATCATTTAAATAAAGTGTAAATTCACTAATGTTGATCCTGGACCACCTAAACTGTTAATTACAGTGTAAACTTGCTGAAGTTGATTCTAGACCATCACTATCATTTATGTACAGTGTTATCAGTCAGTCCCAATGGCGTAGTGGTTAGTGCGCCAATGCTTGGCACACTTGTATACATAGCAATCTGGGTTCAAATCTGCCTTCTAAATGATTTGGAAACTCCACCTTGATCTCTGCTCCACATTCTGTCCTGACCATAGTCTCAACTTTCCAGTCAACTAAAGTAAAAAACCAATCAAAACTTCAATAAAATTACAGTGTAAATTTTCTATTTTTGATCCTCGACCATCATCATTTAAATACAGTGTAAATTCACTAATGTTGATCCTGGACCATCATCATTTAAATCCAGTGTAAATTCACTATTGTTGATCCTGGACCATCATCATTTAAATACAGTTTAAATTCACTATTTTTGATCCAGGACCATCATCATTTAAATACAGTGTAAATTCACTATTGTTGAACCTGGACCATCATCATTTAAATAAAGTGTAAATTCACCAATGTTGATCCTGGACCATCATCATTTAAATCCAGTGTAAATTCACTATTGTTGATCCTGGACCATCATCATTTAAATAAAGTGTAAATTCACTAATGTTGATCCTGGACCACCTAAACTGTTAATTACAGTGTAAACTTGCTAAAGTTGATTCTAGACCATCACTATCATTTATGTACAGTGTTATCAGTCAGTCCCAATGGCGTAGTGGTTAGTGCACCAATGCTTGGCACACTTGTATACATGGCAACCTGGGTTCGATTCTGCCTTTTAACTGATTTGGAAACTCCTCCTTGATCTCTGCTTCTCAATCTGTCCTGACCATAGTCTCAACTTTCCAGTCAACTTAAGTAAAAAACCAATCAAAACTTCAATAAAATTACAGTGGTAATTTTCTATTTTTGATCCTCGACCATCATCATTTATATACAGTGTAAATTCACTAATGTTGATCCTGGACCATCATCATTTAAATACAGTGTAAAATTCACTAATGTTGATCCTGGACCATCATCATTTAAATACAGTGTAAAATTCACTATTGTTGATCCAGGACCATCATCATTTAAATAAAGTGTAAATTCACTAATGTTGATCCTGGAACACCTAAACTATTAATTACAGTGTAAACTTGCTATTGTTTATCCTGGACCATCATCATTTAAATACAGTGTAAATTCACTATTGTTGATCAGGGACCATCATAAACATTTAAATACAATGTAAATTCACTATTGTTGATCCTGGACCATCATCATTTAAATACAGTGTAAATTCACTAATGTTGATCCTGGACCATCATCATTTAAATACAGTGTAAATTCACTATAGTTGATCCTGGACCATCATCATTTAATTAAAAGTGTAAATTCACTAATGTTGATCCTGGACCATCATCATTAAAATACAGTGTAAATTCACTATTGTTGATCCTGGACCATAATCATTTAAATACAGTGTAAATTTACTATTGTTGATCCTGGACCGTCATAAACATTTAAATACAGTGTAAATTCACTATTGTTGATCCTGGACCATCATCATTTAAATACAGTGTAAAATCACTAATGTTGATCCTGGACCATCATCATTTAAATACAGTGTAAATACACTAATGTTGATCCTGAACCATCATAAACATTTAAATACAGCATAAATACTATTGTTGATCCTGAACCATCATCATTTAAATCCAGTGTATATTCACTATTGTTGATCCTGGACCACCTAAACTGTTAATTACAGTGTAAACTTGCTAAAGTTGATTCTAGACCATCACTATCATTTTTGTACAGTGTTATCAGTCAGTCCCAATGGCGTAGTGGTTAGTGTGCCAATGCTTGCCACACTTGTATTCAATGCAACCTGGGTTCGATTCTGCCTTCTAAATGATTTGGAAACTCTTCCTTGATCTCTGCTTCACAATCTGTCCTGACCACAGACTCAACTTTCCAGTCAACTGAAATAAAAAACCAATCAAAACTTAAATAAAATTACAGTGTGAATTTTCTATTTTTGATCCTCGACCATCATCATTTATATACAGTGTAAATTTACTAATGTTGATCCTGGACCATCATCATTTAAATACTGTGTAAATTCACTAATGTTGATCCTGGACCATCATCATTTAAATAAAGTGTAAATTCACTAATGTTGATCCTGGACCACCTAAACTGTTAATTACAGTGTAAACTTGCTATTGTTGATCCTGGACCATCATCATTTAAATACAGTGTAAATTCACTATTGTTGATCCGGGACCATCATAAACATTTAAATACAGTGTATATTCACTATTGTTGATCCTGGACTGTCATAAACATATAAATACAATGTAAATTCACTATTGTTGATCCTGAACCATCATCATTTAAATCCAGTGTAAATTCACTATTGTTGATCCTGGACCATCATCATTTAAATACAGTTTAAATTCACTATTTTTGATCCAGGACCATCATCATTTAAATACAGTGTAAATTCACTATTGTTGAACCTGGACCATCATCATTTAAATAAAGTGTAAATTCACCAATGTTGATCCTGGACCATCATCATTTAAATCCAGTGTAAATTCACTATTGTTGATCCTGGACCATCATCATTTAAATACAATGTAAATTCACTAGTGATGATCCTGGACCATCATCATTTAAATAATGTGTAAATTCACTAATGTTGATCCTGGACCACCTAAACTGTTAATTACAGTGTAAACTTGCTAAAGTTGATTCTAGACCATCACTATCATTTATGTACAGTGTTATCAGTCAGTCCCAATGGCGTAGTGGTTAGTGCACCAATGCTTGGCACACTTATATACATGGCAACCTGGGTTCGATTCTGCCTTTTAACTGATTTGGAAACTCCTCCTTGATCTCTGCTTCTCAATCTGTCCTGACTATAGTCTCAACTTTCCAGTCAACTTAAGTAAAAAACCAATCAAAACTTCAATAAAATTACAGTGGTAATTTTCTATTTTTGATCCTCGACCATCATCATTTATATACAGTGTAAATTCACTACTGTTGATCCTGGACCATCATCATTTAAATACAGTGTAAAATTCACTAATGTTGATCCTGGACCATCATCATTTAAATACAGTGTAAATTCACTATTGTTGATCCTGGACCATCATCATTTAAATAAAGTGTAAATTCACTAATGTTGATCCTGGACCACCTAAACTATTAATTACAGTGTAAACTTGCTATTGTTTATCCTGGACCATCATCATTTAAATACAGTGTAAATTCACTATTGTTGATCAGGGACCATCATAAACATTTAAATAAATGTAAATTCACTATTGTTGATCCTGGACCATCATCATTTAAATACAGTGTAAATTCACTAATGTTGATCCTGGACCATCATCATTTAAATACAGTGTAAATTCACTATAGTTGATCCTGGACCATCATCATTTAATTAAAAGTGTAAATTCACCAATGTTGATCCTGGACCATCATCATTTAAATCCAGTGTAAATTCACTATTGTTGATCCTGGACCATCATCATTTAAATACAATGTAAATTCACTAGTGATGATCCTGGACCATCATCATTTAAATAATGTGTAAATTCACTAATGTTGATCCTGGACCACCTAAACTGTTAATTACAGTGTAAACTTGCTAAAGTTGATTCTAGACCATCACTATCATTTATGTACAGTGTTATCAGTCAGTCCCAATGGCGTAGTGGTTAGTGCACCAATGCTTGGCACACTTATATACATGGCAACCTGGGTTCGATTCTGCCTTTTAACTGATTTGGAAACTCCTCCTTGATCTCTGCTTCTCAATCTGTCCTGACTATAGTCTCAACTTTCCAGTCAACTTAAGTAAAAAACCAATCAAAACTTCAATAAAATTACAGTGGTAATTTTCTATTTTTGATCCTCGACCATCATCATTTATATACAGTGTAAATTCACTACTGTTGATCCTGGACCATCATCATTTAAATACAGTGTAAAATTCACTAATGTTGATCCTGGACCATCATCATTTAAATACAGTGTAAATTCACTATTGTTGATCCTGGACCATCATCATTTAAATAAAGTGTAAATTCACTAATGTTGATCCTGGACCACCTAAACTATTAATTACAGTGTAAACTTGCTATTGTTTATCCTGGACCATCATCATTTAAATACAGTGTAAATTCACTATTGTTGATCAGGGACCATCATAAACATTTAAATAAATGTAAATTCACTATTGTTGATCCTGGACCATCATCATTTAAATACAGTGTAAATTCACTAATGTTGATCCTGGACCATCATCATTTAAATACAGTGTAAATTCACTATAGTTGATCCTGGACCATCATCATTTAATTAAAAGTGTAAATTCACTAATGTTGATCCTGGACCATCATCATTAAAATACAGTGTAAATTCACTATTGTTGATCCTGGACCATAATCATTTAAATACAGTGTAAATTTACTATTGTTGATCCTGGACCATCATCATTTAAATACAATGTATATTCACCATTGTTGATCCTGGACCGTCATAAACATTTAAATACAGTGTAAATTCACTATTGTTGATCCTGGACCATCATCATTTAAATACAGTGTAAAATCACTAATGTTGATCCTGGACCATCATCATTTAAATACAGTGTAAATACACTAATGTTGATCCTGAACCATCATAAACATTTAAATACAGCATAAATACTATTGTTGATCCTGAACCATCATCATTTAAATCCAGTGTATATTCACTATTGTTGATCCTGGACCATCATCATTTAAATACAGTGTAAATTCACTAATGTTGATCCTGGACCATCATCATTTAAATAAAGTGTAAATTCACTAATGTTGATCCTGGACCTCCTAAACTGTTAATTACAGTGTAAACTTGCTAAAGTTGATTCTAGACCATCACTATCATTTATGTACAGTGTTATGAGTCAGTCACAATGGTGTAGTGGTTAGTGCGCCAATGCTTGGCACACTTGTATTCATGGCAACCTGGGTTCGAATCTGCCTTCTAATTGATTTGGAAACTCCTTCTTGATCTCTGCTCCACAATCTGTTCTGACCATAGTCTTAACTTTCCAGTCAACTAAAGTAAAAAACCAATAAGAACTTCATTAAAAATACAATTTAATTTTTCTACTTTTGATCCTCGACCATCATTATTTATATACAGTGTAAATTCACTATTGTTGATCCTGGACCATCATCATTTAAATACAGTGTAAATTCACTAATGTTGATCCTGGACCATCATCATTTAAATCCAGTGTAAATTCACTATTGTTGATCCTGGACCATCATCATTTTAATACAGTGTAAATTCACTATTTTTGATCTAGGACCATCATCAATTAAATACAGTGTAAATTCACTATTGTTGATCCTGGACCATCATCATTTAAATACAGTGTAAATTCACTATTGTTGATCCGGGACCATCATAAACATTTAAATACAGTGTATATTCACTATTGTTGATCCTGGACCGTCATAAACATTTAAATACAGTGTAAATTCACTATTGTTGATCCTGGACCATCATCATTTAAATCCAGTGTACTTGTGTCCACTTGTATTCAATGCAACCTGGGTTCGATTCTGCCTTCTAAATGATTTGGAAACTCCTCCTTGATCTCTGCTTCACAAACTGTCCTGACCATAGTCTTAACTTTCCAGTCAACTAAAGTAAAAAAACAATAAAAACTTCAATAAAATTACAATTTTTTTTTCTATTTTTGATCCTCGACCATCATCATTTATATACAGTGTAAATTCACTAATGTTGATCCTGGACCATCATCATTTAAATACAGTGTAAATTCACTAATGTTGATCCTGGACCATCATCATTTAAATACAGTGTAAATTCACTATTGTTGATCCTGGACCATCATCATTTAAATACAGTGTAAATTCACTATTTTTGATCCAGGACCATCATCATTTAAATACAGTGTAAATTCACTATTGTTGATCCTGGACCATCATCATTTAAATACAGTGTAAATTCACTATTGTTGATCCGGGACCATCATAAACATTTAAATACAGTGTATATTCACTATTGTTGATCCTGGACCATCATC
The DNA here is from genome assembly GCF_049306965.1 of Danio rerio. Classification (NCBI taxonomy): domain Eukaryota; kingdom Metazoa; phylum Chordata; class Actinopteri; order Cypriniformes; family Danionidae; genus Danio; species Danio rerio. The sequence goes on from NC_133189.1 coordinate 33,183,301, forward strand.
ATTTAAATAGAGTGTAAATTCACTATTGTTGATCCTGGACCATCATCATTTAAATAAAGTGTAAATTCACTAATGTTGATCCTGGACCACCTAAACTGTTAATTACAGTGTAAACTTGCTAAAGTTGATTCTAGACAATCACTATCATTTTTGTACAGTGTTACCAGTCAGTCCCAATGGCGTAGTGGTTACTGTGCCAATGCTTGGCACACTTGTATTCAATGCAACCTGTGTTCGATTCTGCCTTCTAAATGATTTGGAAACTCCTCCTTGATCTCTGCTTCACAATCTGTCCTGACCACAGTCTCAACTTTCCAGTCAACTGAAATAAAAAAACAATCAAAACTTAAATAAAATTACAGTGTGAATTTTCTATTTTTGATCCTCGACCATCATCATTTATATACAGTGTAAATTTACTAATGTTGATCCTGGACCATCATCATTTAAATAAAGTGTAAATTCACTAATGTTGATCCTGGACCATCATCATTTAAATACAGTTTAAAATCACTATTGTTGATCCTGGACCATCATCATTTAAATAAAGTGTAAATTTACTATTGTTGATCCTGGACCATCATCATTTAAATACAGTGTAAATTCACTATTGTTGATCCTGGACCATCATCATTTAAATAAAGTGTAAATTCACTAATGTTGATCCTGGACCATCATCATTTAAATACAGTGTATATCCACTATTGTTGATCCTGGACCATCATAAACATTTACATATAGTGTAAATTCACTATTGTTGATCCTGGACCATCATCATTTAAATACAGTGTAAATTCACTATTGTTGATCCGGGACCATCATCATTTAAATACAGTGTAAATTCACTAGTGTTGATCCTGGACCATCATCATTTAAATAAAGTGTAAATTCACTAATGTTGATCCTGGACCACCTAAACTGTTAATTACAGTGTAAACTTGCTGAAGTTGATTCTAGACCATCACTATCATTTATGTACAGTGTTATCAGTCAGTGGCGTAGTGGTTAGTGCGCCAATGCTTGGCACACTTGTATACATAGCAGTCTGGGTTCGAATCTGCCTTCTAAATGATTTGGAAACTCCACCTTGATCTCTGCTCCACATTCTGTCCTGACCATAGTCTCGACTTTCCAGTCAACTAAAGTAAAAAACCAATCAAAACTTCAATAAAATTACAGTGTAAGTTTTCTATTTTTGATCCTCGACCATCATCATTTAAATACAGTGTAAATTCACTAATGTTGATCCTGGACCATCATCATTTAAATCCAGTGTAAATTCACTATTGTTGATCCTGGACCATCATCATTTAAATACAGTTTAAATTCACTATTTTTGATCCAGGACCATCATCATTTAAATACAGTGTAAATTCACTAATGTTGATCCTGGACCACCTAAACTGTTAATTACAGTGTAAACTTGCTAAAGTTGATTCTAGACCATCACTATCATTTATGTACAGTGTTATTAGTCAGTCCCAATGGCGTAGTGGTTAGTGCACCAATGCTTGGCACACTTGTATACATGGCAACCTGGGTTCGATTCTGCCTTCTAACTGATTTGGAAACTCCTCCTTGATCTCTGCTTCTCAATCTGTCCTGACCATAGTCTCAACTTTCCAGTCAACTTAAGTAAAAAAACAATCAAAACTTAAATAAAATTACAATTTAATTTTTCTATTTTTGATCCTCGACCATCATTATTTATATACAGTGTAAATTCACTAATGTTGATCCTGGACCACCTAAACTGTTAATTACAGTGTAAACTTGCTATTGTTGATCCTGGACCATCATCATTTAAATACAGTGTAAATTCACTATCGTTGATCCGGGACCATCATAAACATTTAAATACAGTGTATATTCACTATTGTTGATCCTGGACTGTCATAAACATATAAATACAATGTAAATTCACTATTGTTGATCCTGGACCATCATCATTTAAATACAGTGTAAATTCACTAATGTTGATCCTGGACCATGATCATTTAAATACAGTGTAAATTCACTATTGTTGATCCTGGACCATCATCATTTAAATAAAGTGTAAATTCACTAATGTTGATCCTGGACCATCATTATTAAAATACAGTGTAAATTCACTAATGGTGACCCTGGACCATAATCATTTAAATACAGTTTAAATTCACTTTTTTTTATCCAGGACCATCATCATTTAAATACAGTGTAAATTCACTATTGTTGATCCTGGACCATCATCATTTAAATACAGTGTAAATTCATTATTGTTGATCCTGGACCATCATCATTTAAATACAGTGTAAAATCACTAATGTTGATCCTGGACCATCATCATTTAAATACAGTGTATATTCACCATTGTTGATCCTGGACCGTCATAAACATTTAAATACAGTTTAAATTCACTATTGTTGATCCTGGACCATCATCATTTAAATACAGTGTAAAATCACTAATGTTGATCCTGGACCATCATCATTTAAATACAGTGTAAATTCACTAATGTTGATCCTGAACCATCATAAACATTTAAATACAGCATAAATTCACTATTGTTGATCCTGAACCATCATCATTTAAATCAAGTGTATATTCACTATTGTTGATCCTGGACCATCATCATTAAAATACAGTGTAAATTCACTATTGTTGATCCTGGACCATAATCATTTAAATAAAGTGTAAATTCACTAATGTTGATCCTGGACCATCATCATTTAAATACAGTTTAAAATCACTATTTTTGATCCAGGACCATCATCATTTAAATACAGTGTAAATTTACTATTGTTGATCCTGGACCATCATCATTTAAATACAGTGTATATTCACTATTGTTGATCCTGGACCATCATAAACATTTACATATAGTGTAAATTCACTAATATTGATCCTGGACCATCATCATTTAAATACAGTGTAAATTCACTATTGTTGATCCTGGACCATCATCATTTAAATAAAGTGTAAATTCACTAATGTTGATCCTGGACCATCATCATTTAAATACAGTGTATATCCACTATTGTTGATCCTGGACCATCATAAACATTTACATATAGTGTAAATTCACTATTGTTGATCCTGGACCATCATCATTTAAATACAGTGTAAATTCACTATTGTTGATCCGGGACCATCATAAACATTTAAATACAGTGTATATTTACTATTGTTGATCCTGGACCATCATCATTTAAATACAGTGTAAATTCACTATTGTTGATCCTGGACCATCATCATTTAAATACAGTTTAAATTCACTATTTTTGATCCAGGACCATCATCATTTAAATACAGTGTAAATTCACTAATGTTGATCCTGGACCACCTAAACTGTTAATTACAGTGTAAACTTGCTAAAGTTGATTCTAGACCATCACTATCATTTATGTACAGTGTTATCAGTCAGTCCCAATGGCGTAGTGGTTAGTGCACCAATACTTGGCACACTTGTATACATGGCAACCTGGGTTCGATTCTGCCTTCTAACTGATTTGGAAACTCCTCCTTGATCTCTGCTTCTCAATCTGTCCTGACCATAGTCTCAACTTTCCAGTCAACTGAAATAAAAAAACAATCAAAACTTAAATAAAATTACAATTTAATTTTTCTATTTTTGATCCTCGACCATCATTATTTATATACAGTGTAAATTCACTATTGTTGATCCTGGACCATCATCATTTAAATACAGTGTAAATTCACTAATGTTGATCCTGGACCATCATCATTTAAATCCAGTGTAAATTCACTATTGTTGATCCTGGACCATCATCATTTTAATACAGTTTAAATTCACTATTTTTGATCTAGGACCATCATCAATTAAATACAGTGTAAATTCACTATTGTTGATCCGGGACCATCATAAACATTTAAATACAGTGTATATTCACCATTGTTGATCCTGGACCGTCATAAACATTTAAATACAGTGTAAATTCACTATTGTTGATCCTGGACCATCATCATTTAAATACAGTGTATATTCACCATTGTTGATCCTGGACCGTCATAAACATTTAAATACAGTGTAAATTCACTATTGTTGATCCTGGACCATCATCATTTAAATACAGTGTAAATTCACTATTGTTGATCCTGGACCATAATCATTTAAATAAAGTGTAAATTCACTAATGTTGATCCTGGACCATCATCATTTAAATACAGTTTAAAATCACTATTTTTGATCCAGGACCATCATCATTTAAATACAGTGTAAATTTACTATTGTTGATCCTGGACCATCATCATTTAAATACAGTGTATATTCACTATTGTTGATCCTGGACCATCATAAACATTTACATATAGTGTAAATTCACTAATATTGATCCTGGACCATCATCATTTAAATACAGTGTAAATTCACTATTGTTGATCCTGGACCATCATCATTTAAATAAAGTGTAAATTCACTAATGTTGATCCTGGACCATCATCATTTAAATACAGTGTATATCCACTATTGTTGATCCTGGACCATCATAAACATTTACATATAGTGTAAATTCACTATTGTTGATCCTGGACCATCATCATTTAAATACAGTGTAAATTCACTATTGTTGATCCAGGACCATCATAAACATTTAAATACAGTGTATATTTACTATTGTTGATCCTGGACCATCATTATTTAAATACAGTGTAAATTCACTAATGTTGATCCTGGACCATCATCATTTAAATCCAGTGTAAATTCACTATTGTTGATCCTGGACCATCATCATTTAAATACAGTTTAAATTCACTATTTTTGATCCAGGACCATCATCATTTAAATACAGTGTAAATTCACTATTGTTGAACCTGGACCATCATCATTTAAATAAAGTGTAAATTCACCAATGTTGATCCTGGACCATCATCATTTAAATCCAGTGTAAATTCACTATTGTTGATCCTGGACCATCATCATTTAAATAAAGTGTAAATTCACTAATGTTGATCCTGGACCACCTAAACTGTTAATTACAGTGTAAACTTGCTAAAGTTGATTCTAGACCATCACTATCATTTATGTACAGTTTTATCAGTCAGTCCCAATGGCGTAGTGGTTAGTGCACCAATGCTTGGCACGCTTGTATACATGGCAACCTGGGTTCGATTCTGCCTTCTAACTGATTTGGAAACTCCTCCTTGATCTTTGCTTCTCAATCTGTCCTGACCATAGTCTCAACTTTCCAGTCAACTTAAATAAAAAAACAATCAAAACTTAAATAAAATTACAATATAATTTTTCTATTTTTGATCCTCGACCATCATCATTTAAATACAGTGTAAATTCACTAATGTTGATCCTGGACCATCATCATTTAAATCCAGTGTAAATTCACTATTGTTGATCCTGGACCATCATCATTTAAATACAGTTTAAATTCACTATTTTTGATCCAGGACCATCATCATTTAAATACAGTGTAAATTCACTATTGTTGAACCTGGACCATCATCATTTAAATAAAGTGTAAATTCACCAATGTTGATCCTGGACCATCATCATTTAAATCCAGTGTAAATTCACTATTGTTGATCCTGGACCATCATCATTTAAATAAAGTGTAAATTCACTAATGTTGATCCTGGACCACCTAAACTGTTAATTACAGTGTAAACTTGCTAAAGTTGATTCTAGACCATCACTATCATTTATGTACAGTTTTATCAGTCAGTCCCAATGGCGTAGTGGTTAGTGCACCAATGCTTGGCACACTTGTATACATGGCAACCTGGGTTCGATTCTGCCTTCTAACTGATTTGGAAACTCCTCCTTGATCTCTGCTTCTCAATCTGTCCTGACCATAGTCTCAACTTTCCAGTCAACTTAAATAAAAAAACAATCAAAACTTAAATAAAATTACAATATAATTTTTCTATTTTTGATCCTCGACCATCATTATTTATATACAGTGTAAATTCACTATTGTTGATCCTGGACCATCATCATTTAAATACAGTGTAAATTCACTATTGTTGATCCTGGACCATCATCATTTTAATACAGTTTAAATTCACTATTTTTGATCTAGGACCATCATCAATTAAATACAGTGTAAATTCACTATTGTTGATCCGGGACCATCATAAACATTTAAATACAGTGTATATTCACCATTGTTGATCCTGGACCGTCATAAACATTTAAATACAGTGTAAATTCACTATTGTTGATCCTGGACCATCATCATTTAAATACAGTGTATATTCACCATTGTTGATCCTGGACCGTCATAAACATTTAAATACAGTGTATATTCACCATTGTTGATCCTGGACCGTCATAAACATTTAAATACAGTGTAAATTCACTATTGTTGATCCTGGACCATCATCATTTAAATACAGTGTATATTCACCATTGTTGATCCTGGACCGTCATAAACATTTAAATACAGTGTAAATTCACTATTGTTGATCCTGGACCATCATCATTTAAATACAGTGTAAATTCACTATTGTTGATCCTGGACCATCATCATTTAAATCCAGTGTAAAATCACTAATGTTGATCCTGGACCATCATCATTTAAATACAGTGTAAATTCACTAATGTTGATCCTGAACCATCATAAACATTTAAATACAGCATAAATTCACTATTGTTGATCCTAAACCATCATCATTTAAATCCAGTGTATATTCACTATTGTTGATCCTGGACCATCATCATTTAAATACAGTGTAAATTCACTATTGTTGATCCTGGACCATCATCATTTAAATACAGTGTAAATTCACTATTGTTGATCCTGGACCATCATCATGTAAATAAAGTTTAAATTTACTAATGTTGATCCTGGTCCACCTAAACTGTTAATTACAGTGTAAACTTGCTAAAGTTGATTCTAGACCATCACTATTATTTATGTACAGTGTCATCAGTCAGTCCCAATGGCGTAGTGGTTAGTGTGTCAATGTTTGGAACACTTGTATTCATGGCAACTTGGGTTCGAATCTGCCTTCTAAATGATTTGGATACTCTTTCTTGATCTCTGCTCCACAATCTGTCCTGACCATAGTCTCAACTTTCCAGTCAACTAAAGTAAAAAACCAATAAAAACTTCAATAAAATTACAATGTACTTTTTCTACTTTTGATCTTCGACCATAATCATTTATATACAGTGTAAATTCACTATAGTTGATCCTGGACCATCATCATTTAAATACAGTGTAAATTCACTAATGTTGATCCTGGACCATCATCATTTAAATACAGTGTAAATTCACTATTGTTGATCCTGGACCATCATCATTTAAATACAGTGTAAATTCACTATTGTTGATCCTGGACCATCATCATTTAAATCCAGTGTAAATTCACTATTGTTGATCCTGGACCATCATCATTTAAATACAGTGTAAATTCACTATTGTTGATCCGGGACCATCATAAACATTTAAATACAGTGTATATTCACTATTGTTGATCCTGGACCATCATCATTTAAATAGAGTGTAAATTCACTATTGTTGATCCTGGACCATCATCATTTAAATAAAGTGTAAATTCACTAATGTTGATCCTGGACCACCTAAACTGTTAATTACAGTGTAAACTTGCTAAAGTTGATTCTAGACCATCACTATCATTTTTGTACAGTGTTATCAGTCAGTCCCAATGGCGTAGTGGTTAGTGTGCCAATGCTTGGCACACTTGTATTCAATGCAACCTGGGTTCAATTCTGCCTTCTAAATGATTTGGAAACTCCTCCTTGATCTCTGCTTCACAATCTGTCCTGACCACAGTCTCAACTTTCCAGTCAACTGAAATAAAAAAACCAATCAAAACTTAAATAAAATTACAGTGTGAATTTTCTATTTTTGATCCTCGACCATCATCATTTATATACAGTGTAAATTCACTGATGTTGATCCTGGACCAACATCATTTAAATACAATGTAAATTCACTATTGTTGATCCGGGACCATCATCATTTAAATACAGTGTAAATTCACTAATGTTGATCCTGGACCATCATCATTTAAATACAGTGTAAATTCACTATTGTTGATCCTGGACCATCATCATTTAAATAAAGTGTAAATTCACTAATGTTGATCCTGGACTACCTAAACTGTTAATTACAGTGTAAACTTGCTATTGTTGATCCTGGACCATCATCATTTAAATACAGTGTAAATTCACTATTGTTGATCCTGGACCATCATCATTTAAATACAGTTTAAATTCACTATTTTTGATCCAGGACCATCATCATTTAAATACAGTGTAAATTCACTATTGTTGATCCTGGACTATCATCATTTAAATACAGTGTAAATTCACTATTGTTGATCCGGGACCATCATAAACATTTAAATACAGTGTATATTCACCATTGTTGATCCTGGACCGTCATAAACATTTAAATACAGTGTAAATTCACTATTGTTGATCCTGGACCATCATCATTTAAATACAGTGTAAAATCACTAATGTTGATCCTGGACCATCATCATTTAAATACAGTGTAAATTCACTAATGTTGATCCTGAACCATCATAAACATTTAAATACAGCATAAATTCACTATTGTTGATCCTGAACCATCATCATTTAAATCCAGTGTATATTCACTATTGTTGATCCTGGACCATCATCATTTAAATACAGTGTAAATTCACTATTGTTGATCCTGGACCATCATCATTTAAATACAGTGTAAATTCACTATTGTTGATCCTGGACCATCATCATTTAAATAAAGTGTAAATTTACTAATGTTGATCCTGGTCCACCTAAACTGTTAATTACAGTGTAAACTTGCTAAAGTTGATTCTAGACCATCACTATTATTTATGTACAGTGTCATCAGTCAGTCCCAATGGCGTAGTGGTTAGTGTGTCAATGCTTGGAACACTTGTATTCATGGCAACCTGGGTTCGAATCTGCCTTCTAAATGATTTGGAAACTCTTTCTTGATCTCTGCTCCACAATCTGTCCTGACCATAGTCTCAACTTTCCAGTCAACTAAAGTAAAAAACCAATAAAAACTTCAATAAAATTACAATGTACTTTTTCTACTTTTGATCTTCGACCATCATCATTTATATACAGTGTAAATTCACTATACACAGCAAATTCATCTGAGTTAAATTCTCGGTGTTGAAGCATTTCAGAGTAAAGTGTTGACGTTAAAGAGTTAGATTTTGATAAATGAATATAATAAGAGTTAGAATTGATTTTATTCAGTGCGAAATCAAGGAGTTATCTTTTCAACACTTGGTGATGTTATTTCCAACATCCGGGAATTCATGCAGCCCCAGTCACTGAAGAATTTTCCAGACGCCATTTTCCATCTGAGGTTTAGAACAGCAACTGGTGAGTCAAACTACCTAAATGTTGGTATTTTACTGACTTTCTTTAAGGAAATACAGTTGTAAACATATTGTTAAGTTAATAACTTTAGAATGGAGTGACAATTTTAATCTTCTGCGGTTCATTCATGGTCGTTTGTGTATCTAGCTTAACTACATTACTATTGACTTCTTTTCAAGAATGTTTTTATATATGCTCACGCATACATAGTGCATAAAAACATCAAATGTACATGTTCAACACATTTCTGTCACGCTTAATGCCATTTTGTGCGTTGTTACCCTTCTGTAAAATAAAATCGACACTTCTCCTTTAATTCGAAGCAAACTAGCGAGGGAATCCCCGATTTCCCGGAGCAGCCTAGCCTACTCTGCCCGGATGCTAACGGCAACACAGGACGGTTTCCATAAGCTCTGGAGAGTTTCTAAAACATGTCTGGTGAGTAAATGAACATATGCTTACTTGTAAAAGGCTTCCTGACTAAAACATATGATTGTTTGTTATTCGTGTACGTTAATTTGGTTATTTTAAACACCGCGGCCCTTTTAAACTGGTTCATTCGTGGCCGTCCATATACCGTTAGTTCATAGACTCGTGTGATAACGTAACAGTTACGCTTGAATTATATTAAGTGTTGACAATCATTAAAGTCGGAATGTTAACATTAATGTCTTTAAATGACCGCGTTTGCACTTTCTCAGACATTTAACGTTACAGAAGTCTCCCGGAAGTTGCGGGACTAACGTTAACGTTATCCCGCAAATGCACAAAGACTCCCAGATGCTCAAGTAGATGACCGCAAATGAATGATAATCTCCCGGAAATCGCGCGTCTCCCGCCTGGTCATTAAACACTTTGCACACCCCTCTCCACCGCATCCCTCCCAGCTCTTCAGGTACGTCGCGCGCAAGTGGCAGGCACTTTTTTCCAGGGGTTTCAGTACAGCGTAACCGCTACTGCGTCATCGGGTGGGCGTGGCCTATCTGTGAATTTGCATAGGTCACGGATCATGCGCAGATTGTGAAAACAGCCGTTTGATACAGATACCTGTACGTATTCGCAGGGGTTTCGTGTCAAATGCCTTTTATATGCAGTACTAAATAGCTGTCCTGATCGCAGGTGTTTCATGTGAAGTCAGTGAATGTTATATTAAACAAATTAACTTAAGATACCTCTCAGATTACATTAATACTGTTATAACTTAAGGTACCTGTCCCGATCCCACGGCTTTTGTGCCAAAAACTTTATATATCATATACATTAACATCAGATACCTGTCCTGATGCCAGGGGTTTCATGTATGATCACTTTTATATACATTAACATCAGATACCTGTCCTAATCCCAGGTGTTTCATGTATGATCACTTTTATATACATTAACATCAGATACCTGTCCTGATCCCAGGTGTTTCATGTATGATCACTTTTATATACATTAACATCAGATACCTGTCCTGATCCCAGGTGTTTCATGTATGATCACTTTTATATACATTAACATCAGATACCTGTCCTGATCTCAGGGGTTTCATGTATGATCACTTTTATATATATTAACATCAGATACCTGTCCTGATCCCAGGTGTTTCATGTATGATCACTTTTATATACATTAACATCAGATACCTGTCCTGATCTCAGGGGTTTCATGTATGATCACTTTTATATATATTAACATCAGATACCTGTCCTGATCCCAGGTGTTTCATGTATGATCACTTTTATATATATTAACATCAAATACCTGTCCTGATCTCAGGGGTTTCATGTATGATCACTTTTATATATATTAACATCAAATACCTGTCCTGATCCCAGGGGTTTCATGTATGATCACTTTTATATATATTAACATCAAATACCTGTCCTGATCTCAGGGGTTTCATGTATGATCACTTTTATATATATTAACATCAAATACCTGTCCTGATCCCAGGGGTTTCATGTATGATCACTTTTATATATATTAACATCAAATACCTGTCCTGATCTCAGGGGTTTCATGTATGATCACTTTTATATATATTAACATCAGATACCTGTCCTGATCCCAGGGGTTTCATGTATGATCACTTTTATATATATTAACATCAAATACCTGTCCTGATCCCAGGGGTTTCATGTATGATCACTTTTATATATATTAACATCAGATACCTGTCCTGATCTCAGGGGTTTTATGTATGATCACTTTTATATTATATACAGTAACATCAGATACCTGTCCTGATCCCAGGGGTTTCATGTATGATCACTTTTATATTAGTTAACATCAGATACCTGTCCTGATCTCAGGGGTTTTTTGTATGATCACTTTTATATTATATACAGTAACATCAGATACCTGTCCTGATCCCAGGGGTTTCATGTATGATCACTTTTATATATATTAACATCAAATACCTGTCCTGATCTCAGGGGTTTCATGTATGATCACTTTTTTATATATTAACATCAAATACCTGTCCTGATCCCAGGGGTTTCATGTATGATCACTTTTATATATATTAACATCAGATACCTGTCCTGATCCCAGGGGTTTCATGTATGATCACTTTTATATTATATTAACATCAAATACCTGTCCTGATCTCAGGGGTTTCATGTATGATCACTTTAATATACATTAACATCAGATACCTGTCCTGATCCCAGGGGTTTCATGTATGATCACTTTTATATTAGTTAACATCAGATACCTGTCCTGATCTCAGGGGTTTTATGTATGATCACTTTTATATTATATACAGTAACATCAGATACCTGTCCTGATCCCAGGGGTTTCATGTATGATCACTTTTATATTAGTTAACATCAGATACCTGTCCTGATCTCAGGGGTTTTATGTATGATCACTTTTATATTATATACAGTAACATCAGATACCTGTCCTGATCCCAGGGGTTTCATGTATGATCACTTTTATATATATTAACATCAAATACCTGTCCTGATCTCAGGGGTTTCATGTATGATCACTTTTATATATATTAACATCAAATACCTGTCCTGATCCCAGGTGTTTCATGTATGATCACTTTTATATACATTAACATCAGATACCTGTCCTGATCTCAGGGGTTTCATGTATGATCACTTTTATATTATATACAGTAACATCAGATACCTGTCCTGATCCCAGGGGTTTCATGTATGATCACTTTTATATATATATTAACATCAAATACCTGTCCTGATCCCAGGGGTTTCATGTATGATCACTTTTATATACAGTAACATCAGATACCTGTCCTGATCCCAGGGGTTTCATGTATGATCACTTTAATATACATTAACATCAGATACCTGTCCTGATCCCAGGGGTTTCATGTATGATCACTTTTATATATATTAACATCAGATACCTGTCCTGATCTCAGGGGTTTTATGTATGATCACTTTTATATTATATACAGTAACATCAGATACCTGTCCTGATCCCAGGGGTTTCATGTATGATCACTTTTATATTAGTTAACATCAGATACCTGTCCTGATCTCAGGGGTTTTATGTATGATCACTTTTATATTATATACAGTAACATCAGATACCTGTCCTGATCCCAGGGGTTTCATGTATGATCACTTTTATATTAGTTAACATCAGATACCTGTCCTGATCTCAGGGGTTTTATGTATGATCACTTTTATATTATATACAGTAACATCAGATACCTGTCCTGATCCCAGGGGTTTCATGTATGATCACTTTTATATATATTAACATCAAATACCTGTCCTGATCTCAGGGGTTTCATGTATGATCACTTTTATATTATATACAGTAACATCAGATACCTGTCCTGATCCCAGGGGTTTCATGTATGATCACTTTTATATATATATTAACATCAAATACCTGTCCTGATCCCAGGGGTTTCATGTATGATCACTTTTATATACAGTAACATCAGATACCTGTCCTGATCCCAGGGGTTTCATGTATGATCACTTTTATATTATATACAGTAACATCAGATACCTGTCCTGATCCCAGGGGTTTCATGTATGATCACTTTTATATTAGTTAACATCAGATACTTGTCCTGATCCCAGTTGTTTTGTGTATGATGACTTTAAATAAAAATAGAAAATAAATATGAGTTATGTTAATTAACTAAGATCGAGAAAGAAAAATTAACCACGATTTATTACAGAAAATGTGGTATTTATTTGTTTAAACATGACTGAATACCATATTTTAAACTACAAAAACACGGTTAATCTTACCACAACCATTATTATTTAGTTTTAAAATGGAAGTACAAAAGCCCAGAGACAGTAAAACGGAGTAAAACGAGGTCAGCCGTTTTTGCTAATGAAATCTTTAAAATATAACATTATAAAAACAAAAAAATAACCTGTATGATTGTTTTTTCCCTCGTTATCCACCGCGGTAGGTTCTTTATCCATAATCATCCTGTTTGAAATGACCGCGTTAAAAAGAACCTGTACTGCGCATGATCGGTGACCTCTCAGTATTGTTTTTTTTTTTAAGGGGGCGTTTCCCAAACACCGACCGAGCCACGCCCATTTTACGTCGTGGTAATGAAACCCCTGGAATTTAGTGCATGCCGCGCGCAAGTCACCCCCACCGCTCTTTAGGTACGTCGTGCGCAACTCATCCCATTGCTCTTCAGGTTCTCATCTCTCCCGCTACCTCCCGCAAATCAACTCTGTATCCCCCGAAAATTACTTTTCCCAACTCGGGATGTCTGACGTTAGTAAGCTAGGCTATTTATGTTGTCAGGAACATCTTAGTCAAGCTTTTTCTCCCGCATGATATTGTGCTTAAAACTATAGGCTAAACTTAGCATGTACTGTACACAACATTTCCGTTTTATTAAAGACAATTTAGTGCGTTGTAAACAGCCACCTGTCTGTAAAATGAATAACTGATTCATATTTGAGCAGCCTAATGATGATACAGGTTTGATTTGTAGATTTATTATCAATAATCAACATCTGAATCAAAAGATATCTGAAAAAGTGTGAGGCATACTTTGTGATGTTCATCTCTCCTTTTTATCTGAAGGTTATGCATTTGTGTTAGATACAAATTTTTGGTTGTTTTTTTAACAGCCACAGTTCTCTATACAATAACACAAGACCCTGTGACGGTGGCTGATTAGAGACGGATGGTGTATTTCCAGAGTTGGTGAAATGACCAAGCACACCTTCTTGGTCATATGTGGTGATAATAATGAAGGTATGTTTGATAAAGTTCTGTATTTGTTTCACATAAGCTGAGAGGGTATTAGAGCATTAGAGAATAACAAATGACATGAAGGTGATAAGTTTTGTATTGTGGGTGAACTGTTACTTAAATAATGTTTTGCTCTTTACTTTGCACTTTTCCTCATCTGCTTATCCTAATATTTTAGATTCTATTTGGACCTGAAACATCTGCTAGACTCCAGTAAAGGTGGCGTCAATACTGGACCTGAAAGGGCCTAAGCAGTTGAATCTGTTAAAGAAACATGCACGCGCGCACGCACGCACACGCTTACAGAAAACTGTTGTTTATGAAGTTTATGAATATTTTTTACACTGTGGCCAATATTTTGGGGAAGTCAGCATCACTAAATGATATAAAAGATTTTAAGATCCTCTAAATTTTGCTCCAAGTGTTGTGTTAAATTCAGGATTCTGGACAGACAGCTGTCTGTTTTTCCAGTTCTAGTCATAGTAGTTAACCTAATTGTCTTTGGAGATCCAACAGTGATGTATGTGTTTTTTCTACTTTTCCATATCCTGTCACCTCAACCAGCTGGGAGAGTCAAGTTGTGGATCATCATGTAGATTTTCAAAAGGTGAGTTTAGATTTCTTGAATGTTTTATTTACTTTAAATGTTCTTTTCAATATATCATAGAATTTGATTGCAATTTGTTTTCAAACATTTTTCTTAGTCATGCTGGAGTCTTGAAGAGTTCTTAGATGAGCTTCACCCTATATCCGTGCATCAGGAACCACCAGACGAGCGATCAGCAGCTACTACATCGTCATGGATAAAAAGGTCATCCTGTGGCTGGGAAGCACTTCATTCACAGGACATGCTTGATGAGATTTCCTAGCTCCAGTTTGTTTTCACACAAGTTTACAGCATTTATACCTTCATTTAAACTGCTGTGTTTGATATGGAGGACCAAGGAAACACCCGAAGTGAAAGATTTGCACGCCAAGTTGTTTAAAATGTAATTTCACAAGAAAACTATGAGTTCAGAAGTAAACTATGAGTGACGCTATATTGAACTTTCAAATTGCTCTGATAACACATCAAGTTTGGACCAAAGGACTGAAACAGCCTTTTTGAGCACTGGTCATACATATTTTGTTGATACTGTCTGTACTAATAAAACATTTAAAGCATATTTGACATTGTTGCATTTTAAAAACTGAATGAATTGTTGAAGTGGTGAATGTTTTCAAATAAAATGTTTTTTTTTTTTTGTAATTTACAGTCTATTTGACCTTTTTACCATATTTACACTCAAGAGAGTTGAATAAAATAACAATATATTACACCAGGCGGTGTTAAATATAGTTACATTTTTTAACTCTGCCCAGAGTTAAAATTAACCCTTACTTCGGTGTCAATGTGCCAACCCTTTTGAAAGTGTTAATTTAACTCTGTTTTGAGTGGACCCCATGAGACACTTTCAAAGTGTTGAAATTAACACCCATAGAGTTGTTTTGGGTCCCCATATTTTGCTGTGTAGTTGATCCTGGACCATCATCATTTAAATACAGTGTAAATTCACTAATGTTGATCCTGGACCATCATCATTTAAATACAGTGTAAATTCACTATTGTTGATCCTGGACCATCATCATTTAAATACAGTGTAAATTCACTATTGTTGATCCTGGACCATCATCATTTAAATCCAGTGTAAATTCACTATTGTTGATCCTGGACCATCATCATTTAAATACAGTGTAAATTCACTATTGTTGATCCGGGACCATCATAAACATTTAAATACAGTGTATATTCACTATTGTTGATCCTGGACCATCATCATTTAAATAGAGTGTAAATTCACTATTGTTGATCCTGGACCATCATCATTTAAATAAAGTGTAAATTCACTAATGTTGATCCTGGACCACCTAAACTGTTAATTACAGTGTAAACTTGCTAAAGTTGATTCTAGACCATCACTATCATTTTTGTACAGTGTTATCAGTCAGTCCCAATGGCGTAGTGGTTAGTGTGCCAATGCTTGGCACACTTGTATTCAATGCAACCTGGATTCAATTCTGCCTTCTAAATGATTTGGAAACTCCTCCTTGATCTCTGCTTCACAATCTGTCCTGACCACAGTCTCAACTTTCCAGTCAACTGAAATAAAAAAACCAATCAAAACTTAAATAAAATTACAGTGTGAATTTTCTATTTTTGATCCTCGACCATCATCATTTATATACAGTGTAAATTCACTGATGTTGATCCTGGACCAACATCATTTAAATACAATGTAAATTCACTATTGTTGATCCGGGACCATCATCATTTACATACAGTGTAAATTCACTATTGTTGATCCTGGACCATCATCATTTAAATACAGTGTAAATTCACTATTGTTGATCCTGGACCATCATCATTTAAATACAGTTTAAATTCACTATTTTTGATCCAGGACCATCATCATTTAAATACAGTGTAAATTCACTATTGTTGATTCTGGACTATCATCATTTAAATACAGTGTAAATTCACTATTGTTGATCCGGGACCATCATAAACATTTAAATACAGTGTATATTCACCATTGTTGATCCTGGACCGTCATAAACATTTAAATACAGTGTAAATTCACTATTGTTGATCCTGGACCATCATCTTTTAAATACAGTGTATATTCACCATTGTTGATCCTGGACCGTCATAAACATTTAAATACAGTGTAAATTCACTATTGTTGATCCTGGACCATCATCATTTAAATACAATGTAAATTCACTATTGTTGATCCTGGACCATCATCATTTAAATACAGTGTAAAATCACTAATGTTGATCCTGGACCATCATCATTTAAATACAGTGTAAATTCACTAATGTTGATCCTGAACCATCATAAACATTTAAATACAGCATAAATTCACTATTGTTGATCCTGAACCATCATCATTTAAATACAGTGTAAATTCACTATTGTTGATCCTGGACCATCATCATTTAAATACAGTGTAAAATCACTAATGTTGATCCTGAACCATCATCATTTAAATACAGTGTAAATTCACTATTGTTGATCCTGGACCATCATCATTTAAATACAGTGTAAATTCACTAATGTTGATCCTGGTCCACCTAAACTGTTAATTACAGTGTAAACTTGCTAAAGTTGATTCTAGACCATCACTATTATTTATGTACAGTGTCATCAGTCAGTCCCAATGGCGTAGTGGTTAGTGTATCAATGCTTGGAACACTTGTATTCATGGCAACCTGGGTTCGAATCTGCCTTCTAAATGATTTGGAAACTCTTTCTTGATCTCTGCTCCACAATCTGTCCTGACCATAGTCTCAACTTTCCAGTCAACTAAAGTAAAAAACCAATAAAAACTTCAATGAAATTACAATGTACATTTTCTACTTTTGATCTTCGACCATCATCATTTATATACAGTGTAAATTCACTAATGTTGATCCTGGACCATCATCATTTAAATCCAGTGTAAATTCACTATTGTTGATCCTGGACCATCATCATTTAAATACAGTGTAAATTCACT
The DNA here is from genome assembly GCF_049306965.1 of Danio rerio. Classification (NCBI taxonomy): domain Eukaryota; kingdom Metazoa; phylum Chordata; class Actinopteri; order Cypriniformes; family Danionidae; genus Danio; species Danio rerio. The sequence goes on from NC_133189.1 coordinate 33,201,373, forward strand.
ATTGTTGATCCGGGACCATCATAAACATTTAAATACAGTGTATATTCACTATTGTTGATCCTGGACCATCATCATTTAAATAGAGTGTAAATTCACTATTGTTGATCCTGGACCATCATCATTTAAATAAAGTGTAAATTCACTAATGTTGATCCTGGACCACCTAAACTGTTAATTACAGTGTAAACTTGCTAAAGTTGATTCTAGACCATCACTATCATTTTTGTACAGTGTTATCAGTCAGTCCCAATGGCGTAGTGGTTAGTGTGCCAATGCTTGGCACACTTGTATTCAATGCAACCTGGGTTCAATTCTGCCTTCTAAATGATTTGGAAACTCCTCCTTGATCTCTGCTTCACAATCTGTCCTGACCACAGTCTCAACTTTCCAGTCAACTGAAATAAAAAAACCAATCAAAACTTAAATAAAATTACAGTGTGAATTTTCTATTTTTGATCCTCGACCATCATCATTTATATACAGTGTAAATTCACTGATGTTGATCCTGGGCCATCATCATTTAAATACAGTGTAAATTCACTATTGTTGATCCTGGACCAACATCATTTAAATACAATGTAAATTCACTATTGTTGATCCGGGACCATCATCATTTAAATACAGTGTAAATTCACTAATGTTGATCCTGGACCATCATCATTTAAATACAGTGTAAATTCACTATTGTTGATCCTGGACCATCATCATTTAAATAAAGTGTAAATTCACTAATGTTGATCCTGGACCACCTAAACTGTTAATTACAGTGTAAACTTGCTATTGTTGATCCTGGACCATCATCATTTAAATAAAGTGTAAATTCACTATTGTTGATCCTGGACCATCATCATTTAAATACAGTTTAAATTCACCAATGTTGATCCTGAACCATTATAAACATTAAAATACAGTGTAAATTCACTATTGTTGATCCTGGACCATCATCATTTAAATCCAGTGTAAATTCACTATTGTTGATCCTGGACCATCATCATTTAAATACAGTGTAAATTCACTATTGTTGATCCGGGACCATCATAAACATTTAAATACAGTGTATATTCACTATTGTTGATCCTGGACCATCATCATTTAAATAGAGTGTAAATTCACTATTGTTGATCCTGGACCATCATCATTTAAATAAAGTGTAAATTCACTAATGTTGATCCTGGACCACCTAAACTGTTAATTACAGTGTAAACTTGCTAAAGTTGATTGTAGACCATCACTATCATTTTTGTACATTGTTATTAGTCAGTCCCAATGGCGTAGTGGTTAGTGTGCCAATGCTTGGCACACTTGTATTCAATGCAACCTGGGTTCAATTCTGCCTTCTAAATGATTAGGAAACTCCTCCTTGATCTCTGCTTCACAATCTGTCCTGACCACAGTCTCAACTTTCCAGTCAACTGAAATAAAAAAACCAATCAAAACTTTAATAAAATTACAGTGTGAATTTTCTATTTTTGATCCTCGACCATCATCATTTATATACAGTGTAAATTCACTGATGTTGATGCTGGACCATCATCATTTAAATACAGTGTAAATTCACTAATGTTGATCCTGGACCATCATCATTTAAATACAGTGTAAATTCACTATTGTTGATCCTGGACCATCATCATTTAAATAAAGTGTAAATTCACTAATGTTGATCCTGGACCACCTAAACTGTTAATTACAGTGTAAACTTGCTATTCTTGATCCTGGACCATCATCATTTAAATACAGTGTAATTTCACTATTGTTGATCCTGGACCATCATCATTTAAATACAGTTTAAATTCACTATTTTTGATCCAGGACCATCATCATTTAAATACAGTGTAAATTCACTATTGTTGATCCTGGACTATCATCATTTAAATACAGTGTAAATTCACTATTGTTGATCCGGGACCATCATAAACATTTAAATACAGTGTATATTCACCATTGTTTATCCTGGACCGTCATAAACATTTAAATACAGTGTAAATTCACTATTGTTGATCCTGGACCATCATCATTTAAATACAGTGTAAATTCACTATTGTTGATCCTGGACCATCATCATTTAAATACAGTGTAAAATCACTAATGTTGATCCTGGACCATCATCATTTAAATACAGTGTAAATTCACTAATGTTGATCCTGAACCATCATAAACATTTAAATACAGCATAAATTCACTATTGTTGATCCTGAACCATCATCATTTAAATCCAGTGTATATTCACTATTGTTGATCCTGGACCATCATCATTTAAATACAGTGTAAATTCACTATTGTTGATCCTGGACCATCATCATTTAAATACAGTGTAAATTCACTATTGTTGATCCTGGACCATCATCATTTAAATAAAGTGTAAATTTACTAATGTTGATCCTGGTCCACCTAAACTGTTAATTACAGTGTAAACTTGCTAAAGTTGATTCTAGACCATCACTATTATTTATGTACAGTGTCATCAGTCAGTCCCAATGGCGTAGTGGTTAGTGTGTCAATGCTTGGAACACTTGTATTCATGGCAACCTGGGTTCGAATCTGCCTTCTAAATGATTTGGAAACTCTTTCTTGATCTCTGCTCCACAATCTGTCCTGACCATAGTCTCAACTTTCCAGTCAACTAAAGTAAAAAACCAATAAAAACTTCAATAAAATTACAATGTACTTTTTCTACTTTTGATCTTCGACCTTCATCATTTATATACAGTGTAAATTCACTATAGTTGATCCTGGACCATCATCATTTAAATACAGTGTAAATTCACTAATGTTGATCCTGGACCATCATCATTTAAATCCAGTGTAAATTCACTGTTGTTGATCCTGGACCATCACCATTTAAATACAGTTTAAATTCACTATTTTAGATTCAGGACCATCATCATATAAATACAGTGTAAATTCACTATTGTTGATCCTGGACCATCATCATTTAAATACAGTGTAAATTCACTATTGTTGATCCGGGACCATCATAAACATTTAAATACTGTGTAAATTCACTAATGTTGATCCTGGACCATCATCATTTAAAAACAGTGTAAATTCACTAATGTTGATCCTGGACCATCATCATTTAAATCCAGTGTAAATTCACTATTGTTGATCCTGGACCGTCATCATTTAAATCCAGTGTAAATTCACTAATGTTGATCCTGGACCATCGTTATTTTTAATACAGTGTATATTCACTAATTTTGATCCTCGACCATCATAAACATTTAATTACAGTGTAAATTCACTATTGTTGATCCTGGACCATCATCATTTAAATACAGTGTAAATTCACTATTGTTGATCCTGGACCATCATCATTTAAATACAGTGTAAATTCACTAATGTTGATCCTGGACCATTATCATTTAAATAAAGTGTAAATTGACTAATGTTTATCCTGGACCATCACCATTTAAATACAGTTTAAATTCACTATTTTAGATTCAGGACCATCATCATTTAAATACAGTGTAAATTCACTATTGTTGATCCTGGACCATCATCATTTAAATACAGTGTAAATTCACTATTGTTGATCCGGGACCATCATAAACATTTAAATACAGTGTAAATTCACTAATGTTGATCCTGGACCATCATCATTTAAATCCAGTGTAAATTCACTAATGTTGATCCTGGACCGTCATCATTTAAATCCAGTGTAAATTCACTAATGTTGATCCTGGACCATCGTTATTTTTAATACAGTGTATATTCACTAATTTTGATCCTCGACCTTCATAAACATTTAATTACAGTGTTAATTCACTATTGTTGATCCTGGACCATCATCATTTAAATACAGTGTAAATTCACTATTGTTGATCCTGGACCATCATCATTTAAATACAGTTTAAATTCACTGTTGTTGATCCGGGACCATCATAAACATTTAAATACAGTGTATATTCACCATTGTTGACCCTGGACAGTCATAAACATTTAAATACAGTGTAAATTCACTATTGTTGATCCTGGACCATCATCATTTAAATACAGTGTAAATTCACTATTGTTGATCCTGGACCATCATCATTTAAATACAGTTTAAATTCACTAATGTTGATCCTGAACCATTATAAACATTAAAATACAGTGTAAATTCACTATTGTTGATCCTGGACCATCATCGTTTAAATACAGTTTAAATTAACTATTTTGATCCAGGACCATCATCATTTAAATACAGTGTAAATTCACTATTGTTGATCCGGGACCATCATAAACATTTAAATACAGTGTATATTCACCATTGTTGATCCTGGACCGTCATAAACATTTAAATACAGTGTAAATTCACTATTGTTGATCCTGGACCATCATCATTTAAATACAGTGTATATTCACCATTGTTGATCCTGGACCGTCATAAACATTTAAATACAGTGTAAATTCACTATTGTTGATCCTGGACCATCATCATTTAAATACAGTGTAAATTCACTGTTGTTGATCCTGGACCATCATCATTTAAATACAGTGTAAAATCACTAATGTTGATCCTGGACCATCATCATTTAAATACAGTGTAAATTCACTAATGTTGATCCTGAACCATCATAAACATTTAAATACAGCATAAATTCACTATTGTTGATCCTGAACCATCATCATTTAAATACAGTGTAAATTCACTATTGTTGATCCTGGACCATCATCATTTAAATACGGTGTAAATTCACTATTGTTGATCCTGGACCATCATCATTTAAATAAAGTGTAAATTTACTAATGTTGATCCTGGACCACCTAAACTGTTAATTACAGTGTAAACTTGCTAAAGTTGATTCTAGACCATCACTATTATTTATGTACAGTGTTATCAGTCAGTCGCAATGGCGTAGTGGTTAGTGTGTCAATGCTTGGAACACTTGTTTTCATGGCAACCTGGTTTCGAATCTGCCTTCTAAATGATTTGGAAACTCTTTCTTGATCTCTGCTCCACAATCTGTCCTGACCATAGTCTCAACTTTCCAGTCAACTAAAGTAAAAAACCAATAAAAACTTCAATAAAATTACAATGTACTTTTTCTACTTTTGATCTTCGACCATCATCATTTATATACAGTGTAAATTCACTATAGTTGATCCTGGACCATCATCATTTAAATACAGTTTAAATTCACTAATGTTGATCCTGAACCATTATAAACATTAAAATACAGTGTAAATTCACTATTGTTGATCCTGGACCATCATCATTTAAATACAGTTTAAATTAACTATTTTTGATCCAGGACCATCATCATTTAAATAAAGTGTAAATTCACTATTTTTGATCCAGGACCATCATCATTTAAATACAGTGTAAATTCACTAATGTTGATCCTGGACCATCATCATTTAAATACAGTTTAAATTCACTGTTGTTGATCCGGGACCATCATAAACATTTAAATACAGTGTATATTCACCATTGTTGACCCTGGACAGTCATAAACATTTAAATACAGTGTAAATTCACTATTGTTGATCCTGGACCATCATCATTTAAATACAGTGTAAATTCACTATTGTTAATCCTGGACCATCATCATTTAAATACAGTGTAAAATCACTATTGTTGATCCTGGACCATCATCATTTAAATACAGTTTAAATTCACTAATGTTGATCCTGAACCATTATAAACATTAAAATACAGTGTAAATTCACTATTGTTGATCCTGGACCTTCATCATTTAAATACAGTTTAAATTAACTATTTTTTATTCAGGACCATCATCATTTAAATACAGTGTAAATTCACTATTGTTGATCCTGGACCATCATCATTTAAATACAGTGTAAATTCACTATTGTTGATCCGGGACCATCATAAACATTTAAATACAGTGTATATTCACCATTGTTGATCCTGGACCGTTATAAACATTTAAATACAGTGTAAATTCACTATTGTTGATCCTGGACCATCATCATTTAAATACAGTGTATATTCACCATTGTTGATCCTGGACCGTCATAAACATTTAAATACAGTGTAAATTCACTATTGTTGATCCTGGACCATCATCATTTAAATACAGTGTAAAATCACTAATGTTGATCCTGGACCATCATCATTTAAATACAGTGTAAATTCACTAATGTTGATCCTGAACCATCATAAACATTTAAATACAGCATAAATTCACTATTGTTGATCCTGAACCATCATCATTTAAATCCAGTGTATGTTCACTATTGTTGATCCTGGACCATCATCATTTAAATACAGTGTAAATTCACTAATGTTGATCCTGGACCATCATCATTTAAATACAGTGTAAATTCACTATTGTTGATCCTGGACCATCATCATTTAAATAAAGTGTAAATTTACTAATGTTGATCCTGGACCACCTAAACTGTTAATTACAGTGTAAACTTGCTAAAGTTGATTCTAGACCATCACTATTATTTATGTACAGTGTAATCAGTCAGTCCCAATGGCGTAGTGGTTAGTGTGTCAATGCTTGGAACACTTGTATTCATGGCAACCTGTGTTCGAATCTGCCTTCTAAATGATTTGGAAACTCTTTCTTGATCTCTGCTCCACAATCTGTCCTGACCATAGTCTCAACTTTCCAGTCAACTAAAGTAAAAAACCAATAAAAACTTCAATAAAATTACAATGTACTTTTTCTACTTTTGATCTTCGACCATCATCATTTATATACAGTGTAAATTCACTATAGTTGATCCTGGACCATCATCATTTAAATACAGTGTAAATTCACTAATGTTGATTTTGGACCATCATCATTTAAATCCAGTGTAAATTCACTGTTGTTGATCCTGGACCATCATCATTTAAATACAGTTTAAATTCACTATTGTTGATCCGGGACCATCATAAACATTTAAATACTGTGTAAATTCACTAATGTTGATCCTGGACCATCATCATTTAAATCCAGTGTAAATTCACTATTGTTGATCCTGGACCGTCATCATTTAAATCCAGTGTAAATTCACTAATGTTGATCCTGGACCATCGTTATTTTTAATACAGTGTATATTCACTAATTTTGAGCCTCGACCATCATAAACATTTAATTACAGTGTAAATTCACTATTGTTGATCCTGGACCATCATCATTTAAATACAGTGTAAATTCACTATTGTTGATCCTGGACCATCATCATTTAAATACAGTGTAAAATCACTATTGTTGATCCTGGACCATCATCATATAAATACAGTGTAAATTCACTAATGTTGATCCTGGACCATCATCATATAAATACAGTGTTAATTCACTATTGTTGATCCTGGACCATCATCATTTAAATACAGTGTAAATTCACTAATGTTGATCCTGGACCATCATCATTTAAATACAGTGTAAATTCCCTATTGTTGATCCTGGACCATCATCATTTAAATAAAGTGTAAATTCACTAATGTTGATCCTGGACCTCCTAAACTGTTAATTACAGTGTAAACTTGCTAAAGTTGATTCTAGACCATCACTATCATTTATGTACAATGTTATCAGTCAGTCCCAATGGCGTAGTGGTTAGTGCGCCAATGCTTGGCACACTTGAATTCATGGCAACTTCGGTTCGAATCTTCCTTCTAAATGATTTGGAAACTCCTCCTTGATCTCTGCTTCACAATCTGTCCTCACAATAGTCTCAACTTTCCAGTCAATTAAAGTAAAAAACCAATCAAAACTTCAATAAAAATACAGTGTAAATGCTCTATTTTTGATCCTGGACCATCATCATTTATATACAGTGTAAGTTCACTAATGTTGATCCTGGACCATCATCATTTAAATCCAGTGTATATTCACTTTTGTTATCCTGAACCATCATCATTTAAATACAGTTTAAATTCACTATTTCTGATCCAGGACCATCACCATTTAAATACAGTGTAAATTCACTATTGTTGATCCTGGACCATCATCATTTAAATACAGTGTAAATCCACTATTGTCGATCCTGGACCATCATCATTTAAATACAGTGTAATTTCCCTATTGTTGATCCTGGGCCATCATCTTTTAAATCCAGTGTAAAATCACTAAGGTTGATCCTGGACCATCATCATTTAAATACAGTGTAAATTCACTATTGTTGATCCTGGACCATCATCATTTAAATAAAGTGTAAATTCACTAATGTTGAACCTGGACCATCATCATTTAAATCCAGTGTAAATTCACTATTGTTGGTCCTGGACCATCATCATTTAAATACAGTTTAATATCACTATTTTTGATCCAGGACCATCATCATTTAAATACAGTGTAAATTCACTATTGTTGATCCTGGACCATCATCATTTAAATACAGTGTAAATTCACTATTGTTGATCCGGGACCATCATAAACATTTAAATACAGTGTATATTCACTATTGTTGATCCTGGACCATCATCATTTAAATCCAGTGTAAATTCACTAATGTTGATCCTGGACCATCATCATTTAAATCCAGTGTAAATTCACTATTGTTGATCCTGGACCATCATCATTTAAATACAGTTTGAATTCACTATTTTTGATCCAGGACCATTATCATTTAAATACAGTGTAAATTCACTATTGTTGATCCTGGACCATCATCATTTAAATACAGTGTATATTCACTATTGTTGATCCTGGACCATCATAAACATTTAAATACAGTGTAAATTCACTAATGTTGATCCTGGACCATCATCATTTAAATACAGTGTAAATTCACTATTGTTGATCCTGGACCATCATCATTTAAATAAAGTGTAATTTCACTAATGTTGATCCTGGACCATCATCATTTAAATACAGTGTAAATTCACTATTGTTGATCCGGGACCATCATAAACATTTAATTACAGTGTATATTCACTATTGTTGATCCTGGACCATCATCATTTAAATATAGTGTAAATTCACTATTGTTGATCCTGGACCATCATCATTTAAATACAGTGTAAATTCACTATTGTTGATCCTGGACCATTATCATTTAAATAAAGTGTAAATTCACTAATGTTGATCCTGGACCATCATCATTTAAATACAGTGTAAATTCAATATTGTTGATCCGGGACCATCATAAACATTTAAATACAGTGTATATTCACTATTGTTGATCCTGGACCATCATCATTTAAATACAGTGTAAAATCACTAAGGTTGATTCTGGACCATCACCATTTAAATACAGTTTAAATTCACTATTTTAGATCCAGGACCATCATCATTTAAATACAGTGTAAATTCACTATTGTTGATCCTGGACCATCATCATTTAAATACAGTGTAAATTCACTATTGTTGATCCGGGACCATCATAAACATTTAAATACAGTGTAAATTCACTAATGTTGATCCTGGACCATCATCATTTAAAAACAGTGTAAATTCACTAATGTTGATCCTGGACCATCATCATTTAAATCCAGTGTAAATTCACTAATGTTGATCCTGGACCATCGTTATTTTTAATACAGTGTATATTCACTAATTTTGATCCTCGACCATCATAAACATTTAATTACAGTGTAAATTCACTATTGTTGATCCTGGACCATCATCATTTAAATACAGTGTAAATTCACTATTGTTGATCCTGGACCATCATCATTTAAATACAGTTTAAATTCACTGTTGTTGATCCGGGACCATCATAAACATTTAAATACAGTGTATATTCACCATTGTTGACCCTGGACCGTCATAAACATTTAAATACAGTGTAAATTCACTATTGTTGATCCTGGACCTTCATCATTTAAATACAGTGTAAAATCACTATTGTTGATCCTGGACCATCATCATTTAAATACAGTTTAAATTCACTAATGTTGATCCTGAACCATTATAAACATTACAATACAGTGTAAATTCACTATTGTTGATCCTGGACCATCATCATATAAATACAGTGTAAATTCACTAATGTTGATCCTGGACCATCATCATTTAAATAGTGTAAATTCACTATTGTTGATCTGGGACCATCATAAACATTTAAATACAGTGTGTTCACTATTGTTGATCCTGGACCATCATCATTTAAATACAGTGTACATTCACTAATGTTGATCCTGGACCATCTTCATTTAAATACAGTGTAAATTCACTATTGTTGATCCTGGACCATCATCATTTAAATAAAGTGTAAATTCACTAATGTTGATCCTGGACCACCTAAACTGTTAATTACAGTGTAAACTTGCTAAAGTTGATTCTAGACCATCAAGATCATTTATGTACAATATTATCAGTCAGTCCCAATGGCGTAGTGGTTAGTGCGCAAATGCTTGGCACACTTGTATTCAATGCAGCCTGGATTCAATTCTGCCTTCTAAATGATTTGGAAACTCCTCCTTGATCTCTGCTTCACAGTCTGTCCTGACCATAGTCTCAACTTTCCGGTCAACTAAAGTAAAAAACCAATCAAAACTTCAATAAAATTACAGTGTAAATTTTCTATTTTTGATCCTCGACCATCATCATTTATATACAGTGTAAATTCACTAATGTTGATCCTGGACCATCATCATTTAAATCCAGTGTGAATTCACTATTGTTGATCCTGGACCATCATCATTTAAATACAGTTCAAATTCACTATTTTTGATCCAGGACCATCATCATTTAAATACAGTGTAAATTCACTAATGTTGATCCTGGACCATCATCATTTAAATACAGTGTAAATTCACTATTGTTGATCCGGGACCATCATAAACATTTAAATACAGTGTATATTCACTATTGTTGATCCTGGACCATCATCATTTAAATACAATGTAAATTTACTATTGTTGATCCGGGACCATCATAAACATTTAAATACAGTGTAAATTCACTATTGTTGATCCTGGACCGTCATAAACATTTAAATACAGTGTAAATTCACTATTGTTGATCCTGGACCATCATCATTTAAATACAGTGTAAATTCACTAATGTTGATCCTGGACCATCATCATTTAAATACAGTGTAAATTCACTATTTTTGATCCTGGACCATCATCATTTAAATCCAGTGTAAATTCACTATTGTTGATCCTGGACGATCATAAACATTTAAATACAGTGTACATTCACTATTGTTGATCCTGGACCGTCATAAACATTTAAATACAGTGTAAATTCACTATTGTTGATCCTGGACCATCATCATTTAAAACAGTGTAAATTCACTAATGTTGATCCTGGACCATCATCATTTAAATAAAGTGTAAATTCACTATTGTTGATCCTGGACCATCATCATTTAATTACAGTTTAAATTCACTATTTTTGATCCAGGACCATCATCATTTAAATACAGTGTAAATTCACTATTGTTGATCCTGGACCATCATCATTAAAATACAGTGTAATTTCACTATTGTTGATCCTGGGCCATCATCCTTTAAATCCAGTGTAAATTCACTATTGTTGATCCTGGACCATCATCATTTAAATACAGTGTAAATTCACTAATGTTGATCCTGGACCATCATCATTTAAAAACAGTGTAAATTCACTAATGTTGATCCTGGACCATCATCATTTAAATACAGTGTAAATTCACTATTGTTGATCCTCGGCCATCATCATTTAAATCCAGTGTAAATTCACTTTTGTTGATCCTGGATCGTCATTATTTAAATACAGTGTAAATTTACTAATGTTGATCCTGGACCATCATCATTTAAATAAAGTGTAAATTCACTAATATTGATCCTGGACCATCATCATTTAAATACAGTGTAAATTCACTATTGTTGATCCTGGACCATCATCATTTAAATAAAGTGTAAATTCACTAATGTTGATTCTGGACCACCTAAACTGTTAATTACAGTGTAAACTTGCTAAAGTTGATTCTAGACCATCACAATCATTTATATACAGTGTTATCAGTCAGTCCCAACGGCGTAGTGGTTAATGCGCCAATGCTTGGCACACTTGAATTCATGGCAACCTGGGTTCGAATCTGCCTTCTAATTGATTTGGCAACTCCTCCTTGGTCTCTGCTTCACAATTTGTCCTCACCATAATCTCAATTCCAGTCAACTAAAGTAAAAAACTTATATAAAAATACAGTGTAACTTTTCTATTTTTGATCCTGGACCATCATCATTTATATACAGTGTAAATTCACTGATGTTGATCCTGGACCATCATCATTTAAATACAATGTAAATTCACTAATGTTGATCCTGGACCATCATCATTTAAATACAGTTTAAATTCACTATTTTTGATCCAGGACCATCATCCTTTAAATACAGTGTAAATTCACTATTGTTGATCCTGGACCATCATCAGTTAAATACAGTTTAAATTCACTAATGTTAATCCTGGACCATCATCATTTAAATACAGTGTAAATTCACTATTGTTGATCCTGGACCATTATCATTTAAATAAAGTGTAAATTGACTAATGTTTATCCTGGACCATCATCATTTAAATACAGTGTAAATTCACTAATGTTGTTCCTGGACCATCATCACTTAAATACAGCGTAAATCCACTATTGTTGATCCTGGACAATCATAAACATTTAAATACAGTGTACATTCACTATTGTTGATCCTGGACTGTCATAAACATTTAAATACAGTGTAAATTCACTATTGTTGATCCTGGACCATCATCATTTAAATACAGTGTAAATTCACTATTGTTGATCCTGGACCATCATCATTTAAATACAGTTTAAATTCACTATTGTTGATCCTGGACCATCATCATTTAAATACAGTGTAAATTCACTATTGTTGATCCTGGACCATCATCATTTAAATACAGTGTAAATTCACTATTTTTGATCCTGGACCATCATCATTTAAATCCAGTGTAAATTTACTAATGTTGATCCTGGACCATCATCATTTAAATACAGCGTAAATTCACTATTGTTGATCCTGGACGATCATAAACATTTAAATACAGTGTAAATTCACTATTGTTGATCCCGGACCATCACCATTTAAATACAGTGTAAATTCACTATTGTTGATCCAGGACCATCACCATTTAAATACAGTGTAAATTCACTATTGTTGATCCTGGACCATCACCATTTAAATACAGTGTAATTTCACTATTGTTGATCCTGGGCCATCATCATTTAAATACAGTGTAAATTCACTATTGTTGATCCTGGACCATCATCATTTAAATACAGTGTAAATTCACTATTGTTGATCCTGGACCATCATCATTTAAATACAGTGTAAATTCACTATTGTTGATCCTGGACCATCATCATTTAAATACAGTGTAAATTCACTATTGTTGATCCTGGACCATCATCATTTAAATACAGTGTAAATTCACTATTGTTTATCCTGGACCATCATCATTTAAATACAGTGTAAATTCACTAATGTTGATCCTGGACCATCAGCATTTAAATCCAGTGTAAATTCACTATTGTTGATCCTGGACCATCATCATTTAAATACAGTGTAAATTCACTATTGTTGATCCTGGACCATCATCATTTAAATAAAGTGTAAATTCACTAATGTTGATCCTGGACCACCTAAACTGTTAATTACAGTGTAAACTTGCTATTGTTGATCCTGGACCATCATCATTTAAAAACTGTGTAAATTCACTAATGTTGATCTTGGACCATCATCATTTAAATACAGTGTAAATTCACTATTGTTGATCCTGGACCATCACCATTTAAATACAGTGTAATTTCACTATTGTTGATCCTGGACCATCATCATTTAAATACAGTGTAAATTCACTATTGTTGATCCTGGACCATCATCATTTAAATACAGTGTAAATTCACTATTGTTGATCCTGGACCATCATCATTTAAATACAGTGTAAATTCACTATTGTTGATCCTGGACCATCATCATTTAAATACAGTGTAAATTCACTATTGTTGATCCTGGACCATCATCATTTAAATACAGTGTAAATTCACTATTGTTTATCCTGGACCATCATCATTTAAATACAGTGTAAATTCACTAATGTTGATCCTGGACCATCAGCATTTAAATCAAGTGTAAATTCACTAATGTTGATCCTGGACCACCTAAACTGTTAATTACAGTGTAAACTTGCTATTGTTGATCCTGGACCATCATCATTTAAATACAGTGTAAATTCACTATTGTTGATCCGGGACCATCATAAACATTTAAATACAGTGTATATTCACTATTGTTGATCCTGGACAGTCATAAACATTTAAATACAATGTAAATTCACTATTGTTGATCCGGGACCATCATAAACATTTAAATACAGTGTAAATTCACTATTGTTGATCCTGGACCGTCATAAACATTTAAATACAGTGTAAATTCACTAATGTTGATCCTGGACCATCATCATTTAAATACTGTGTAAATTCACTATTGTTGATCCTGGACCATTATCATTTAACTACAGTTTAAATTCACTATTTTTGATCCAGGACCATCATCATTTATATACAGTGTAAATTCTCTATTGTTGATCCTGGACCATCATCATTTAAATAAAGTGTAAATTCACTAATGTTGATCCTGGACCATCATCATTAAAATACAATGTAAATTCACTATTGTTGATCCTGGACCATCATCATTAAATTACAATTTAAATTCACTATTTTTGATCCAGGACCATCATCATTTAAATACAGTGTAAATTCACTATTGTTGATCCTGGACCATCATCATTTAAATACAGTGTAAATTCACTATTGTTGATCCGGGACCATCATAAACATTTAAATACAGTGTATATTCACTATTGTTGATCCTGGACAGTCATAAACATTTAAATACAATGTAAATTCACTATTGTTGATCCGGGACCATCATAAACATTTAAATACAGTGTAAATTCACTATTGTTGATCCTGGACCGTCATAAACATTTAAATACAGTGTAAATTCACTAATGTTGATCCTGGACCATCATCATTTAAATACAGTGTAAATTTACTATTGTTGATCCTGGACCATTATCATTTAAATAAAGTGTAAATTTACAAATGTTGATCCTGGACCATCATCATTTAAATCCAGTGTAAATTCACTAATGTTGATCCTGGACCATCATCATTTAAATACAGCGTAAATTCACTATTGTTGATCCTGGACGCTCATAAACATTTAAATACAGTGTACATTCACTATTGTTGATCCTGGACCGTCATAAAAATTTAAATACAGTGTAAATTCACTATTGTTGATCCTGGACCATCATCATTTAAAAACAACTTAAGTAAAAAAACAATCAAAACTTCAATAAAATTACAGTGTGAATTTTCTATTTTTGATCCTCGACCATCATCATTTAAATACAGTGTAAATTCACTAATGTTGATCCAGGACCATCATCATTTAAATACAGTGTAAATTCACTAATGTTGATCCTGGACCATCATCATTTAAATAAAGTGTAAATTCACTAATGTTGATCCTGGACCACCTAAACTGTTAATTACAGTGTAAACTTGCTATTGTTGATCCTGGACCATCATCATTTAAATACAGTGTAAATTCACTATTGTTGATCCGGGACTATCATAAACATTTAAATACAGTGTATATTCACTATTGTTGATCCTGGACCATCATAAACATTGAAATACAGTGTGAATTCACTATTGTTAATCATGGACCATCATCATTTAAATACAATGTTAATTCACTAATGTTGATCCTGGACCATCATCATTTAAATCCAGTGTAAATTCACTATTGTTGATCCTGGACCATCATCATTTAAATCCAGTGTAAATTCACTATTGTTGATCCTGGACCATCATCATTTAAATACAGTGTAAATTCACTAATGTTGATCCTGGACCATGATCATTTAAATACAGTGTAAATTCACTAATGTTGATCCTGGACCATCATCATTTAAATACAGTGTAAAATCACTAATGTTGATCCTGGACCATCATCATTTAAATACAGTGTGAATTCACTATTGTTAATCATGGACCATCATCATTTAAATAAAGTGTAAATTCACTAATGTTGATCCTGGACCACCTAAACTGTTAATTACAGTGTAAACTTGCTAAAGTTGATTCTAGACCATTACTATCATTTATGTACAGTGTTATCAGTCAGGCCCAATGGCGTAGTTGTTAGTGCGCTAATGTTTGGCACAGTTGTATTCATGGCAACCTGGGTTCGAATCTGCTTTCTGAATGATTTGGAAACTCCTCCTTGATCTCTGCTTTACAATCTGTCCTCACCATAGTCTCAACTTTCCAGCCAACTAAAGTAAAAAGCCAATCAAAACTTCATTAAAAATACAGTGTAAGATTTCTAATTTTGATCCTGGACCATCATCATTTATATACAGTGTAAATTCACTAATGTTGATCCTTGACCATCATCATTTAAATACAATGTAAATTCACTAATGTTGATCCTGGACCATGATCATTTAAATACAGTGTAAATTCACTAATGTTGATCCTGGACCATCATCATTGAAATACAGTGTAAATTCACTAGTGTTGATCCTGGACCATCATCATTTAAATAAAGTGTAAAGTCACTAATGTTGATCCTGGACCACCTAAACTGTTAATCACAGTGTAAACTTGCTAAAGTTGATTCTAGACCATCACTATCATTTATGTACAGTGTTACCAGTCAGCCCCAATGGCGTAGTGGTTAGTGCGCCAATGCTTGGCACACTTGTATTCATGGCAACCTGGGTTCGAATCTGCCTTCTGAATGATTTGGAAACTCCTCCTTGATCTCTGCTTTACAATCTGTCCTCACCATAGTCTCAACTTTCCAGCCAATTAAAGTAAAAAGCCAATCAAAACTTCATTAAAAATACAGTGTAAGATTTCTAATTTTGATCCTGGACCATCATCATTTATATACAGTGTAAATTCACTAATGTTGATCCTTGACCATCATCATTTAAATACAATGTAAATTCACTAATGTTGATCCTGGACCGTCATCATTTAAATCCATTGTAAATTCACTATTGTTGATCCTGGACCATCATCATTTAAATACAGTTTAAATTCACTATTTTTGATCCAGGACCATCATCATTTATTTACAGTGTAAATTCACTATTGTTGATCCTGGACCATCATAAACATTTAAATACAGTGTAAATTCACTAATGTTGATCCTGGACCATCATTATTTAAATAAAGTGTAAGTTCACTAATGTTGATCCTGGACCATCATCATTTAAATCCAGTGTAAATTCACTATTGTTGATCCTGGACCATCATCATTTAACAACAGTTTAAATTCACTATTTTTGATCCAGGACCATCATCATTTAAATACAGTGTAAATTCACTATTGTTGATCCTGGACCATCATTATTTAAATACAGTGTAAATTTACTAATGTTGATCCTGGACCATCATCATTTAAATAAAGTGTAAATTCACTAATGTTGATCCTGGACCATCATCATTTAAATACAGTTTAAATTCACTATTTTTGATCCAGGACCATCATCATTTAAATACAGTGTAAATTCACTATTGTTGATCCTGGACCATCATCAGTTAAATACAGTTTAAATTCACTAATGTTGATCCTGGACCATCATCATTTAAATACAGTGTAAATTCACTATTGTTGATCCTGGACCATTATCATTTAAATAAAGTGTAAATTGACTAATGTTTATCCTGGACCATCATCATTTAAATACAGTGTAAATTCACTAATGTTGATCCTGGACCATCATCACTTAAATACAGCGTAAATCCACTATTGTTGATCCTGGACAATCATAAACATTTAAATACAGTGTACATTCACTATTGTTGATCCTGGACTGTCATAAACATTTAAATACAGTGTAAATTCACTATTGTTGATCCTGGACCATCATCATTTAAAAACTGTGTAAATTCACTAATGTTGATCTTGGACCATCATCATTTAAATACAGTGTAAATTCACTATTGTTGATCCTGGACCATCACCATTTAAATACAGTGTAAATTCACTATTGTTGATCCTGGACCATCATCATTTAAATACAGTGTAAATTCACTATTGTTGATCCTGGACCATCATCATTTAAATACAGTGTAAATTCACTATTGTTGATCCTGGACCATCATCATTTAAATACAGTGTAAATTCACTATTGTTGATCCTGGACCATCATCATTTAAATACAGTGTAAATTCACTATTGTTTATCCTGGACCATCATCATTTAAATACAGTGTAAATTCACTAATGTTGATCCTGGACCATCAGCATTTAAATCCAGTGTAAATTCACTATTGTTGATCCTGGACCATCATCATTTAAATACAGTGTAAATTCACTATTGTTGATCCTGGACCATCATCATTTAAATAAAGTGTAAATTCACTAATGTTGATCCTGGACCACCTAAACTGTTAATTACAGTGTAAAATTGCTATTGTTGATCCTGGACCATCATCATTTAAATACAGTGTAAATTCACTATTGTTGATCCGGGACCATCATAAACATTTAAATACACTGTATATTCACTATTGTTGATCCTGGACAGTCATAAACATTTAAATACAATGTAAATTCACTATTGTTGATCCGGGACCATCATAAACATTTAAATACAGTATAAATTCACTATTGTTGATCCTGGACCGTCATAAACATTTAAATACAGTGTAAATTCACTAATGTTGATCCTGGACCATCATCATTTATATACAGTGTAAAGTCTCTATTGTTGATCCTGGACCATCATCATTTAAATAAAGTGTAAATTCACTAATGTTGATCCTGGACCATCATCATTAAAATACAATGTAAATTCACTATTGTTGATCCTGGACCATCATCATTAAATTACAATTTAAATTCACTATTTTTGATTCAGGACCATCATCATTTAAATACAGTGTAAATTCACTATTGTTGATCCTGGACCATCATCATTTAAATACAGTGTAAAATCACTATTGTTGATCCGGGACCATCATAAACATTTAAATACAGTGTATATTCACTATTGTTGATCCTGGACAGTCATAAACATTTAAATACAATGTAAATTCACTATTGTTGATCCGGGACCATCATAAACATTTAAATACAGTGTAAATTCAATATTGTTGATCCTGGACCGTCATAAACATTTAAATACAGTGTAAATTCACTAATGTTGATCCTGGACCATCATCATTTAAATACAGTGTAAATTTACTATTGTTGATCCTGGACCATTATCATTTAAATAAAGCGTAAATTTACAAATGTTGATCCTGGACCATCTTCATTTAAATACAGCGTAAATTCACTATTGTTGATCCTGGACGCTCATAAACATTTAAATACAGTGTACATTCACTATTGTTGATCCTGGACCGTCATAAAAATTTAAATACAGTGTAAATTCACTATTGTTGATCCTGGACCATCATCATTTAAAAACAACTTAAGTAAAAAACCAATCAAAACTTCAATAAAATTACAGTGTGAATTTTCTATTTTTGATCCTCGACCATCATCATTTAAATACAGTGTAAATTCACTAATGTTGATCCAGGACCATCATCATTTAAATACAGTGTAAATTCACTAATGTTGATCCTAGACCATCATCATTTAAATAAAGTGTAAATTCACTAATGTTGATCCTGGACCACCTAAACTGTTAATTACAGTGTAAACTTGCTATTGTTGATCCTGGACCATCATCATTTAAATACAGTGTAAATTCACTATTGTTGATCCGGGACTATCATAAACATTTAAATACAGTGTATATTCACTATTGTTGATCCTGGACCATCATAAACATTGAAATACAGTGTGAATTCACTATTGTTAATCATGGACCATCATCATTTAAATACAATGTTAATTCACTAATGTTGATCCTGGACCATCATCATTTAAATCCAGTGTAAATTCACTATTGTTGATCCTGGACCATCATCATTT
Source organism: Danio rerio (assembly GCF_049306965.1). Taxonomy (NCBI): domain Eukaryota; kingdom Metazoa; phylum Chordata; class Actinopteri; order Cypriniformes; family Danionidae; genus Danio; species Danio rerio. The sequence goes on from NC_133189.1 coordinate 33,221,224, forward strand.
AAATACAGTGTAAATTCATTATTGTTGATCCCGCACCAACATAAACATTTAAATCCAGTGTATATTCACTATTGTTGATCCTGGACCATCATCATTTAAATACAGTGTAAATTCACTAATGTTGATCCTGGACCATGATCATTTAAATACAGTGTAAATTCACTATTGTTGATCCTGGACCATCATCATTTAAATAAAGTGTAAATTCACTAATGTTGATCCTGGACCATCATCATTTAAATACAGTGTAAATTCATTATTGTTGATCCTGGACCATCATCATTTAAATACAGTGTAAATTCACTAATGTTTATCCTGAACCATCATAAACATTTAAATACAGTGTGAATTCACCATTACTATCATTTATGTACAGTGTTATCAGTCAGGCCCAATGGCGTAGTGGTTAGTGCGCTAATGTTTGGCACAGTTGTATTCATGGCAACCTGGGTTCGAATATGCTTTCTGAATGATTTGGAAACTCCTCCTTGATCTCTGCTTTACAATCTGTCCTCACCATAGTCTCAACTTTCCAGCCAACTAAAGTAAAAAGCCAATCAAAACTTCATTCAATTTACAGTGTAAATTCACTAATGTTGATCCTTGACCATCATCATTTAAATACAATGTAAATTCACTAATGTTGATCCTGGACCGTCATCATTTAAATCCATTGTAAATTCACTATTGTTGATCCTGGACCATCATCATTTAAATACAGTTTAAATTCACTATTTTTGATCCAGGACCATCATCATTTAATTACAGTGTAAATTCACTATTGTTGATCCTGGACCATCATAAACATTTAAATACAGTGTAAATTCACTAATGTTGATCCTGGACCATCATTATTTAAATAAAGTGTAAGTTCACTAATGTTGATCCTGGACCATCATCATTTAAATCCAGTGTAAATTCACTATTGTTGATCCTGGACCATCATCATTTAACAACAGTTTAAATTCACTATTTTTGATCCAGGACCATCATCATTTAAATACAGTGTAAATTCACTATTGTTGATCCTGGACCATCATTATTTAAATAAAGTGTAAATTCACTAATGTTGATCCTGGACCATCATCATTAAAATACAGTGTAAATTCACTATTGTTGATCCAGGACCATCATCATTTAAATACAGTTTAAATTCACTATTTTTGATCCAGGACCATCATCATTTAAATACAGTGTAAATTCACTATTGTTGATCCTGGACCATCATTATTTAAATAAAGTGTAAATTCACTAATGTTGATCCTGGACCATCATCATTAAAATACAGTGTAAATTCACTATTGTTGATCCAGGACCATCATCATTTAATTACAGTTTAAATTCACTATTTTTGATCCAGGACCATCATCATTTAAATACAGTGTATATTCACCATTGTTGATCCTGGACCGTCATAAACATTTAAATACAGTGTAAATTCACTATTGTTGATCCTGGACCATCATCATTTAAATACAGTGTAAAATCACTAATGTTGATCCTGGACCATCATCATTTAAATACAGTGTAAATTCACTATTGTTGATCATGGACCATCATCATATAAATAAAGTTTAAATTCACTATTGTTGTTCCTGGACCATCATCATTTAAATACAGTGTAAATTCACTATTGTTGATCCGGGACCATCATAAACATTTAAATACAGTGTATATTCACTATTGTTGATCCTGGACCATCATCATTTATATACAGTGTAAATTCACTAATGTTGATCCTGAACCATCATCATTTAAATAAAGTGTAAATTCTCTAATGTCGATCCTGGACCACCTAAACTGTTAATTACAGTGTAAACTTGCTAAAGTTGATTCTAGATCATCACTATCATTTATGTACAGTGTTATCAGTCAGTCCCAATGGCGTAGTGGTTAGTGCGCCAATGCTTGGCACACTTGTATTCAATGCAACCTGGGTTCGATTCTGCCTTCTAAATGATTTGGAATCTCCTCCTTGATCTCTGCTTCACAATCTGTCCTGACCATAGTCTCAACTTTCCAGTCAAATAAAAAAAAAAAACAATCAAAACTTCAATAAAATTACAGTGTGAATTTTCTATTTTTGATCCTCGACCATCATCATTTATATACAGTGTAAATTCACTGATGTTGATCCTGGACCAACATCATTTAAATACAATGTAAATTCACTATTGTTGATCCGGGACCATCATAAACATTTAAATACAGTGTATATTCACTATTGTTGATCCTGGACTGTCATAAACATTTAAATACAATGTAAATTCACTATTGTTGATCCTGGACCATCATCATTTAAATACAGAGTAAATTCACTAATGTTGATCCCGGACCATCATCATTTAAATACAGTGTAAATTCACTATTGTTGATCCTGGACCAACATCATTTAAATACAGTGTAAATTCACTATTGTTGATCCTGGACCATCATCATTTAAATACAGTGTAAAATCACTATTGTTGATCCTGGACCATCATCATTTAAATACAGTTTAAATTCACTAATGTTGATCCTGAACCATTATAAACATTAAAATACAGTGTAAATTCACTATTGTTGATCCTGGACCATCATCATATAAATACAGTGTAAATTCACTAATGTTGATCCTGGACCATCATCATTTAAATACAGTGTAAATTCACTATTGTTGATCCTGGACCATCATCATTTAAATAAAGTGTAAATTCACTAATGTTGATCCTGGACCTCCTAAACTGTTAATTACAGTGTAAACTTGCTAAAGTTGATTCTAGACCATCACTATCATTTATGTACGGTGTTTTCAGTCAGTCCCAATGGCGTAGTGGTTAGTGCGCCAATGCTTGGCACACTTTAATTCATGGCAACTTCGGTTCGAATCTTCCTTCTAAATGATTTGGAAACTCCTTGATCTCTGCTTCACAATCTGTCCTCACAATAGTCTCAACTTTCCAGTCAATTAAAGTAAAAAACCAATCAAAACTTCAATAAAAATACAGTGTAAATGCTCTATTTTTGATCCTGGTCCATCATCATTTATATACAGTGTAAATTCACTAATGTTGATCCTGGACCATCATCATTTAAATCTAGTGTATATTCACTTTTGTTGATCCTGGACCATCATCATTTAATTACAGTTTAAATTCACTATTTTTGATCCAGGACCATCATCATTTAAATACAGTGTAAATTCACTAGTGTTGATCCTGGACCATCATCATTTAAATACAGTGTATATTCACCATTGTTGTTCCTGGACCGTCATAAACATTTAAATACAGTGTAAATTCACTATTGTCAATCCTGGACCATCATCATTTAAATACAGTGTAAATTCACTATTGTCGATCCTGGACCGTCATCATTTAAATACAGTGTAATTTCCCTATTGTTGATCCTGGGCCATCATCTTTTAAATCCAGTGTAAAATCACTAAGGTTGATCCTGGACCATCATCATTTAAATACAGTGTAAATTCACTATTGTTGATCCTGGACCATCATCATTTAAATAAAGTGTAAATTCACTAATGTTGAACCTGGACCATCATCATTTAAATCCAGTGTAAATTCACTATTGTTGATCCTGGACCATCATCATTTAAATACAGTGTAAATTCACTAATGTTGATCCTGGACCATCAGCATTTAAATCCAGTGTAAATTCACTTTTGTTGATCCTGGATCATCATCATTTAAATAGTGTAAATTCACTATTGTTGATCCAGGACCATCATCATTTAAATACAGTGTAAATTCCCTATTGTTGATCCTGGACCATCATCATTGGTCCAGGATCAACAATAAAATACAGTTTAAATTCACTATTTTTGATCCAGGACCATCATCATTTAAATACAGTGTAAATTCACTATTGTTGATCCTGGACCATCATCATTTAAATACAGTGTAAATTCACTATTGTTGATCCGGGACCATCATAAACATTTAAATACAGTGTAAATTCACTATTGTTGATCCTGGACCATCATTATTTAAATCCAGTGTAAATTCACTAATGTTGATCCTGGACCATCATCATTTAAATCCGGTGTAAATTCACTATTGTTGATCCTGGACCATCATCATTTAAATACAGTTTGAATTCACTATTTTTAATCCTGGACCATCATAAACATTTAAATACAGTGTAAATTCACTAATGTTGATCCTGGACCATCATCATTTAAATACAGTGTAAATTCACTATTGTTGATCCTGGACCATCATCATTTAAATACAGTGTAAATTCACTATTGTTGATCCGGGACCATCATAAACATTTAAATCCAGTGTAAATTCACTAATGTTGATCCTGGACCATCATCATTTAAATCCGGTGTAAATTCACTATTGTTGATCCTGGACCATCATTATTTAAATACAGTGTATATTCACTATTGTTGATCCTGGACCATCATAAACATTTAAATACAGTGTAAATTCACTATTGTTGATCCTGGACCATCATCATTTAAATACAGTGTAAATTCACTATTGTTGATCCTGGACCATCATCATTTAAATACAGTGTAAATTCACTAATGTTGATCCTGGACCATTATCATTTAAATAAAGTGTAAATTCACTAATGTTGATCCTGGACCACCTAAACTGTTAATTACAGTGTAAACTTGCTAAAGTTGATTCTAGACCATCACTATCATTTATGTGGTGTTATCAGTCAGTCCCAATGGTGTAGTGGTTACTGTGCCAATGCTTGGCACACTTGTATTCATGGCAACCTGGGTTTGAATCTGCCTTCTAAATGATTTGTAAACTCCTTCTTGATCTCTGCTCCACAATCTGTTCTGACCATAGTCTGAACATTCCAGTCAACTAAAGTAAAAAACCAATAAGAACTTCAATAAAAATGCAATTTAATTTTTCTATTTTTGATCCTCGACCATCATTATTTATATACAGTGTAAATTCACTATTTTTGATCCTGGACCATCATCAATTAAATACAGTGTAAATTCACTAATGTTGATCCTGGACCATCATCATTTAAATCCAGTGTAAATTCACTATTGTTGATCCTGGACTATCATCATTTAAATACAGTTTAAATTCACTATTTTTGATCCAGGACCATCATCATTTAAATACAGTGTAAATTCACTATTGTTGATCCTGGACCATCATCATTTAAATACAGTGTATATTCACTATTGTTGATCCTGGACCTTCATAAACATTTAAATACAGTGTATATTCACAATTGTTGATCCTGGACCTTCATCATTTAAATACAATGTAAATTCACTATTGTTGATCCTGGACCATCATCATTTAAATAAACTGTAAATTCACTAATGTTGATCCTGGACCATCATCATTTAAATACAGTGTAAATTCACTATTGTTGATACTGGACCATCAACATTTAAATACAGTGTAAATTCACTAATGTTGATCCTGGACCGTCATCATTTAAATCCAGTGTAAATTCACTATTGTTGATCCTGGACCATCATCATTTAAATACAGTGTAAATTCACTATTGTTGATCCTGGACCATCATCATATAAATACAGTGTAAATTCACTAATGTTGATCCTGGACCATCATCATTTAAATACAGTGTAAATTCACTATTGTTGATCCTGGACCATCATCATTTAAATACAGTGTAAATTCACTAATGTTGATCCTGGACCATCATCATTTAAATACAGTGTAAATTCACTAATGTTGATCCTTGACCATCATCATTTAAATACAGTGTAAATTCACTATTGTTAATCCGGGACCATCATAAACATTTAAATACAGTGTATATTCACTATTGTTGATCCTGGACCATCTTCATTTAAATCCAGTGTAAATTCACTATTGTTGATCCTGGACCATCATCATTTAAATACAGTGTAAATTCACTATTTTTGATCCTGGACCATCATCATTTAAATACAATGTAAATTCACTATTGTTGATCCTGGACCATCATCATTTAAATAAAGTGTAAATTCACTAATGTTGATCCTGGACCATCATCATTTAAATACAGTGTAAATTCACTATTGTTGATACTGGACCATCAACATTTAAATACAGTGTAAATTCACTAATGTTGATAATGGACCGTCATCATTTAAATCCAGTGTAAATTCACTAATGTTGATCCTGGACCATCGTTATTTTTAATACAGTGTATATTCACTAATTTTGATCCTCGACCATCATTAACATTTAAATACAGTGTAAATTCACTATTGTTGATCCTGGACCATCATCATTTAAATACAGTGTAAATTCACTAGTGTTGATCCTGGACCATCATCATTTAAATACAGTTTAAATTCACTCTTGTTGATCCTGAACCATCATCATTTAAATACAGTGTAAATTCACTATTGTTGATCCGGGACCATCATAACCATTTAAATACAGTGTATATTCACCATTGTTGACCCTGGACCGTCATAAACATTTAAATACAGTGAAAATTCACTATTGTTGATCCGGGACCATCATAAACATTTAAATACAGTGTATATTCACTATTGTTGATCCTGGACCATCATCATTTAAATACAGTGTAAATTCACTATTGTTGATCCTGGGCCATCATCATTTAAATACAGTGTAAATTCACTTTTGTTGATCCTGGATCGACTTAATTTAAATACAGTGTAAATTCACTATTGTTGATCCTGGACCATCATCATTTAAATAAAGTGTAAATTCACTAATGTTGATCATGGACCATCATCATTTAAATACAGTGTAAATTCACTAATTTTGATCCAGGACCATCATCATTTAAATACAGTGTAAATTCACTATTGTTGATCCTGGACCATCATCATTTAAATACAGTGTAAATTCACTATTGTTGATCCGGGACCATCATAAACATTTAAATACAGTGTAAATTCACTATTGTTGATCCTGGACCATCATCATTTAAATACAGTGTAAATTCACTATTGTTGATCCGGGACCATCATAAACATTTAAATACAGTGTATATTCACTATTGTTGATCCTGGACCGTCATAAACATTTAAATACAGTGTAAATTCACTAATGTTGATCCTGGACCATCATCATTTAAATACAGTGTAAATTCACTATTGTTGATCCTGTACCATTATCATTTAAATAAAGTATAAATTCACTAATGTTGATCATGGACCATCATCATTTAAATACAGATTAAATTCACTATTTTTGATCCAGGACCATCATCATTTAAATACAGTGTAAATTCACTATTGTTGATCCTGGACCATCATCATTTAAATACAGTGTAAATTCACTATTGTTGATCCGGGACCATCATAAACATTTAAATAGTGTATATTCACTATTGTTGATCCTGGACAGTCATAAACATTTAAAAACAATGTAAATTCACTATTGTTGATCCGGGACCATCATAAACAATTAAATACAGTGTAAATTCACTATTGTTGATCCTGGACCGTCATAAACATTTAAATACAGTGTAAATTCACTATTGTTGATCCTGGACCATCACCATTTAAATACAGTGTAAATTCACTATTGTTGATCCGGGACCATCATAAACATTTAAATACAGTGTATATTCACTATTGTTGATCCTGGACAGTCATAAACATTTAAATACAATGTAAATTCACTATTGTTGATCCGGGACCATCATAAACATTTAAATACAGTGTAAATTCACTATTGTTGATCCTGGACCGTCATAAACATTTAAATACAGTGTAAATCCACTAATGTTGATCCTGGACCATCATCATTTAAATACAGTGTAAATTCACTATTGTTGATCCTGGACCATTATCATTTAAATAAAGTGTAAATTGACAAATGTTGATCCTGGACCATCATCATTCAAATCCAGTGTAAATTCACTAATGTTGATCCTGGACCATCATCATTTAACTACAGTTTAAATTCACTATTTTTGATCCAGGACCATCATCATTTATATACAGTGTAAATTCACTATTGTTGATCCTGGACCATCATCATTTAAATAAAGTGTAAATTCACTAATGTTGATCCTGGACCATCATCATTAAAATACAATGTAAATTCAATATTGTTGATCCTGGACCATCGTCATTAAATTACAGTTTAAATTCACTATTTTTGATCCAGGACCATCATCATTTAAATACAGTGTAAATTCACTATTGTTGATCCTGGACCATCATCATTTAAATACAGTGTAAATTCACTATTGTTGATCCGGGACCATCATAAACATTTAAATACAGTGTATATTCACTATTGTTGATCCTGGACAGTCATAAACATTTAAATACAATGTAAATTCACTATTGTTGATCCGGGACCATCATAAACATTTAAATACAGTGTAAATTCACTATTGTTGATCCTGGACCGTCATAAACATTTAAATACAGTGTAAATTCACTAATGTTGATCCTGGACCATCATCATTTAAATACAGTGTAAATTCACTATTGTTGATCCTGGACCATTATCATTTAAATAAAGTGTAAATTTACAAATGTTGATCCTGGACCATCATCATTTAAATCCAGTGTAAATTCACTAATGTTGATCCTGGACCATCATCATTTAAATACAGCGTAAATTCACTATTGTTGATCCTGGACGCTCATAAACATTTAAATACAGTGTACATTCACTATTGTTGATCCTGGACCGTCATAAACATTTAAATACAGTGTAAATTCACTATTGTTGGTCCTGGACCATCATCATTTAAAAACAGTGTAAATTCACTAATGTTGATCCTGGACCATCATCATTTAAATAAAGTGTAAATTCACTAATGTCGATCCTGGACCACCTAAACTGTTAATTACAGTGTAAACTTGCTAAAGTTGATTCTAGACCATCACTATTATTTATGTACAGTGTTATCAGTCAGTCCCAATGGCGTAGTGGTTAGTGCGCCAATGCTTGGCACACTTGTATTCAATGCAACCTGGGTTCAATTCTGCCTTCTAAATGATTTGGAAACTCCTCCTTGATCTCTGCTTCGCAATCTGTCCTGACCATAGTCTCAACTTTCCAGTCAACTAAAATAAAAAACCAATCAAAACTTCAATAAAATTACAGTGTGAATTTTCTATTTTTGATCCTCGACCATCATCATTTATATACAGTGTAAATTCACTGATGTTGATCCTGGACCATCATCATTTAAATACAATGTAAATTCACTATTGTTGATCCGGGACCATCATAAACATTTAAAAGCAGTGTATATTCACTATTGTTGACCCTGGACCGTCATAAACATTTAAATACAATGTAAATTCACTATTGTTGATCCTGGACAATCATCATTAAAATACAGTGTAAATTCACTAATGTTGATCCCGGACCATCATCATTTAAATACAGTGTAAATTCACTATTGTTGATCCTGGACCATCATCATTTAAATACAGTGTAAATTCACTATTGTTGATCCTGGACCATCATCATTTAAATACAGTGTAAAATCAGTAATGTTGATTCTGGACCATCATCATTTAAATACAGTGTAAATTTACTATTGTTGATCCTGGACCATCATAAACATTTAAATACAGTGTAAATTCACTAATGTTGATCCTGGACCATCATCATTTAAATACAGTGTAAATTCACTATTGTTGATCCTGGACCATCATCATTTAATTACAGTTGAAATTCACTATTTTTGATCCAGGACCATCATCATTTAAATACAGTGTAAATTCACTATTGTTGATCCTGGACCATCTTCGTTTAAATAAAGTGTAAATTCACTAATGTTGATCCTGGACCATCATCCTTTAAATCCAGTGTTAATTCACTATTGTTGATCCTGGACCATCATCATTTAAATACAGTGTAAATTCACTAATGTTAATCCTGGACCATCATCATTTAAAAACAGTGTAAATTCACTAATGTTGATCCTGGACCATCATCATTTAAATCCAGTGTATATTCACTATTGTTGAACCTGGACCATCATCATTTAAATACAGTGTAAATTCACTAATGTTGATCCTGGACCGTCATCATTTAAATACAGTGTAAATTCACTAATGTTGATCCTGGACCATCATCATTTAAATACAGTGTAAATTCACTAATGTTGATCCTGGGCCATCATCATTTAAATCCTGTGTAAATTCACTTTTGTTGATCCTGGATCGTCATAATTTAAATACAGTGTAAATTCACTAATGTTGATCCTGGACCATCATCATTTAAATAAAGTGTAAATTCACTAATGTTGATCCTGGACCATCATCATTTAAATAAAGTGTACATTCACTAATGTTGATCCTGGACCACCTAAACTGTTAATTACAGTGTAAACTTGCTAAAGTTGATTCTAGACCATCACTATCATTTATATACAGTGTTATCAGTCAGTTGCAACGGCGTAGTGGTTAATGCGCCAATGCTTATCACACTTGTATTCATGGCAACCTGGGTTCGAATCTGCCTTCTAAATGATTTGGCAACTCCTCCTCGATCTCTGCTTCACAATTTGTCCTCACCATAATCTCAACTTTCCAGTCAACTAAAGTAAATAACTTTAATAAAAATACAGTGTAACTTTTCTATTTTTGATCCTGGACCATCATCATTTATATACAGTGTAAATTCACTGATGTTGATCCTGGACCATCATCATTTAAATACAATGTAAATTCACTAATGTTGATCCTGGACCATCATCATTTAAATACAGTTTAAATTCACTATTTTTGATCCAGGACCATCATCATTTAAATACAGTGTAAATTCACTATTGTTGATCCTGGACCATCATCATTTAAATACAGTGTAAATTCACTATTGTTGATCCGGGACCATCATAAACATTTAAATACAGTGTATATTCACTATTGTTGATCCTGGACCGTCATAAACATTTAAATACAGTGTAAATTCACTATTGTTGATCATGGACCATCATCATATAAATACAGTTTAAATTCACTATTGTTGATCCTGGACCATCATAAACATTTAAATACAGTGTAAATACACTATTGTTGATCCTGGACCATCATAATTTAAATACAGTGTAAATTCACTAATGTTGATCCTGGACCATCATCATTTAAATACAGTGTAAATTCACTATTTTTGATCCTGGACCATCATCATTTAAATCCAGTGTAAATTCACTAATGTTGATCCTGGACCATCATCATTTAAATACAGCGTAAATTCACTATTGTTGATCCTGGACGATCATAAACATTTAAATACAGTGTAAATTCACTATTGTTGATCCTGGACCATCATCATTTAAAAACAGTGTAAATTCACTAATGTTGATCCTGGACCATCATCATTTAAATACAGTGTAAATTCACTATTGTTGATCCTTGACCATCATCATTTAAATACAGTGTAAATTCACTAATGTTGATCCTTGACCATCATCATTTAAATACAATGTAAATTCACTATTGTTGATGCTGGACCATCATAGTTTAAATACTTTGTAAATACACTAATGTTGATCCTAAACCATCATAAACATTTAAATACAATGTAAATTCACTAATGTTGATGCAGGACCATCATCATTTAAATACAGTGTAAATTCATTATTGTTTATCCTTGACCACCTAAACTGTTAATTACAGTGTAAACTTGGTAAAGTTGATTCTAGACCATCACTACCATTTATTTACATGTTAGTAATCAGTACCAGTGGCGTTGTGGTTAGTGCACACCTCATTGATCTCTGCTTCACAATCTTTCCTCACCATAGTCGTTACTTTCCTGTCAACTAAATAAAAGAAAAAAAAATAATAATTAAAACTTCAATTAAAAAACAGTGTAAATTCTCTATTGTTGATCCTGGACCATCGTCATTTAAATACAGTGTAAATTCACTAATGTTGATCCTGGACCATCATCATTTAAATACAGTGTAAATTTACTATTGTCGATCCTGGACCATCATCATTTAAATACAGTCTAAATTCACTATTGTCGATCCTGGACCATCATCATTTAAATACAGTGTAAATTCACTTATGTTGATCCTGGACCATCATCATTTAAATACAGTGTAAATTCACTAATGTTGATCCTGGACCATGATCATTTAAATACAGTTTAAATTCACTAATGTTGATCCTGGACCATCATCATTTAAATACAGTGTAAATTCACTATTGTTGATCCTGGACCATCATCATTTAAATACAGTGTAAATTCACTAATGTTGATCCTGGACCATCATCATTTAAATACAGTGTAAATTCACTATTGTTGATCCTGGACCATTATCATTTAAATAAAGTATAAATTCACTAATGTTGATCATGGACCATCATCATTTAAATACAGATTAAATTCACTATTTTTGATCCAGGACCATCATCATTTAAATACAGTGTAAATTCACTATTGTTGATCCTGGACCATCATCATTTAAATACAGTGTAAATTCACTATTGTTGATCCGGGACCATCATAAACATTTAAATACAGTGTATATTCACTATTGTTGATCCTGGACAGTCATAAACATTTAAAAACAATGTAAATTCACTATTGTTGATCCGGGACCATCATAAACAATTAAATACAGTGTAAATTCACTATTGTTGATCCTGGACCGTCATAAACATTTAAATACAGTGTAAATTCACTATTGTTGATCCCGGACCATCACCATTTAAATACAGTGTAAATTCACTATTGTTGATCCGGGACCATCATAAACATTTAAATACAGTGTAAATTCACTAATGTTGATCCTGGACCGTCATCATTTAAATACAGTGTAAATTCACTATTGTTGATCCTGTACCATCATCATTAAAATACAGTGTAAATTCACTATTGTTGATCCTGGACCATCATCATTTAAATACAGTGTAAATTCACTAATGTTGATCCTGGACCGTCATCATTTAAATACAGTGTAAATTCACTATTGTTGATCCTGGGCCATCATCATTTAAATCCAGTGTAAATTCACTTTTGTTGATCCTGGATCATCATAATTTAAATACAGTGTAAATTCACTATTGTTGATCCGGGACCATCATAACCATTTAAATACAGTGTATATTCACCATTGTTGACCCTGGACCGTCATAAACATTTAAATACAGTGAAAATTCACTATTGTTGATCCGGGACCATCATAAACATTTAAATACAGTGTATATTCACTATTGTTGATCCTGGACCATCATCATTTAAATACAGTGTAAATTCACTATTGTTGATCCTGGGCCATCATCATTTAAATCCAGTGTAAATTCACTTTTGTTGATCCTGGATCGACTTAATTTAAATACAGTGTAAATTCACTATTGTTGATCCTGGACCATCATCATTTAAATAAAGTGTAAATTCACTAATGTTGATCATGGACCATCATCATTTAAATACAGTGTAAATTCACTAATTTTGATCCAGGACCATCATCATTTAAATACAGTGTAAATTCACTATTGTTGATCCTGGACCATCATCATTTAAATACAGTGTAAATTCACTATTGTTGATCCGGGACCATCATAAACATTTAAATACAGTGTAAATTCACTATTGTTGATCCTGGACCATCATCATTTAAATACAGTGTAAATTCACTATTGTTGATCCGGGACCATCATAAACATTTAAATACAGTGTATATTCACTATTGTTGATCCTGGACCGTCATAAACATTTAAATACAGTGTAAATTCACTAATGTTGATCCTGGACCATCATCATTTAAATACAGTGTAAATTCACTATTGTTGATCCTGTACCATTATCATTTAAATAAAGTATAAATTCACTAATGTTGATCATGGACCATCATCATTTAAATACAGATTAAATTCACTATTTTTGATCCAGGACCATCATCATTTAAATACAGTGTAAATTCACTATTGTTGATCCCGGACCATCACCATTTAAATACAGTGTAAATTCACTATTGTTGATCCGGGACCATCATAAACATTTAAATACAGTGTATATTTACTATTGTTGATCCTGGACAGTCATAAACATTTAAATACAATGTAAATTCACTATTGTTGATCCGGGACCATCATAAACATTTAAATACAGTGTAAATTCACTATTGTTGATCCTGGACCGTCATAAACATTTAAATACAGTGTAAATCCACTAATGTTGATCCTGGACCATCATCATTTAAATACAGTGTAAATTCACTATTGTTGATCCTGGACCATTATCATTTAAATAAAGTGTAAATTGACAAATGTTGATCCTGGACCATCATCATTTAAATCCAGTGTAAATTCACTAATGTTGATCCTGGACCATCATCATTTAACTACAGTTTAAATTCACTATTTTTGATCCAGGACCATCATCATTTATATACAGTGTAAATTCACTATTGTTGATCCTGGACCATCATCATTTAAATAAAGTGTAAATTCACTAATGTTGATCCTGGACCATCATCATTAAAATACAATGTAAATTCAATATTGTTGATCCTGGACCATCGTCATTAAATTACAGTTTAAATTCACTATTTTTGATCCAGGACCATCATCATTTAAATACAGTGTAAATTCACTATTGTTGATCCTGGACCATCATCATTTAAATACAGTGTAAATTCACTATTGTTGATCCGGGACCATCATAAACATTTAAATACAGTGTATATTCACTATTGTTGATCCTGGACAGTCATAAACATTTAAATACAATGTAAATTCACTATTGTTGATCCTGGACCATCATCATTTAAAAACAGTGTAAATTCACTAATGTTGATCCTGGACCATCATCATTTAAATACAGTGTAAATTCACTATTGTTGATTCTGGACCATCATCATTTAAATAAAGTGTAAATTCACTAATGTTGATCCTGGACCACCTAAACTGTTAATTACAGTGTAAATTTGCTGAAGTTGATTCTAGACCATCACTATCATTTATGTAAAGTGTTATTAGTCAGTCCCAATGGCGTAGTGGTTAGTGCGCCAATGCTGGGCTCTGATATTCATGGCAACTTGGGTTTGAATCTTCCTTCTAAATGATTTGGCAACTCCTCCTTGATCTCTACTTCACAATCTGTCGTCACCATAGTCTCAACATTCCAGTCAACTAAAGAAAAAAAACAATCAAAACTTCAATAAAAATACAGTGTAAGTTCACTATTGTTGATCCTGGACCATCATCATTTAAATACAATGTAAATTCACTATTGTTGATGCTGGACCATCATAGTTTAAATACTTTGTAAATACACTAATGTTGATCCTAAACCATCATAAACATTTAAATACAATGTAAATTCACTAATGTTGATGCAGGACCATCATCATTTAAATACAGTGTAAATTCATTATTGTTTATCCTTGACCACCTAAACTGTTAATTACAGTGTAAACTTGGTAAAGTTGATTCTAGACCATCACTACCATTTATTTACATGTTAGTAATCAGTACCAGTGGCGTTGTGGTTAGTGCACACCTCATTGATCTCTGCTTCACAATCTTTCCTCACCATAGTCGTTACTTTCCTGTCAACTAAATAAAAGAAAAAAAAATAATAATTAAAACTTCAATTAAAAAACAGTGTAAATTCTCTATTGTTGATCCTGGACCATCGTCATTTAAATACAGTGTAAATTCACTAATGTTGATCCTGGACCATCATCATTTAAATACAGTGTAAATTTACTATTGTCGATCCTGGACCATCATCATTTAAATACAGTCTAAATTCACTATTGTCGATCCTGGACCATCATCATTTAAATACAGTGTAAATTCACTTATGTTGATCCTGGACCATCATCATTTAAATACAGTGTAAATTCACTAATGTTGATCCTGGACCATGATCATTTAAATACAGTTTAAATTCACTAATGTTGATCCTGGACCATCATCATTTAAATACAGTGTAAATTCACTATTGTTGATCCTGGACCATCATCATTTAAATACAGTGTAAATTCACTAATGTTGATCCTGGACCATCATCATTTAAATACAGTGTAAATTCACTATTGTTGATCCTGGACCATTATCATTTAAATAAAGTATAAATTCACTAATGTTGATCATGGACCATCATCATTTAAATACAGATTAAATTCACTATTTTTGATCCAGGACCATCATCATTTAAATACAGTGTAAATTCACTATTGTTGATCCTGGACCATCATCATTTAAATACAGTGTAAATTCACTATTGTTGATCCGGGACCATCATAAACATTTAAATACAGTGTATATTCACTATTGTTGATCCTGGACAGTCATAAACATTTAAAAACAATGTAAATTCACTATTGTTGATCCGGGACCATCATAAACAATTAAATACAGTGTAAATTCACTATTGTTGATCCTGGACCGTCATAAACATTTAAATACAGTGTAAATTCACTATTGTTGATCCCGGACCATCACCATTTAAATACAGTGTAAATTCACTATTGTTGATCCGGGACCATCATAAACATTTAAATACAGTGTAAATTCACTAATGTTGATCCTGGACCGTCATCATTTAAATACAGTGTAAATTCACTATTGTTGATCCTGTACCATCATCATTAAAATACAGTGTAAATTCACTATTGTTGATCCTGGACCATCATCATTTAAATACAGTGTAAATTCACTAATGTTGATCCTGGACCGTCATCATTTAAATACAGTGTAAATTCACTATTGTTGATCCTGGGCCATCATCATTTAAATCCAGTGTAAATTCACTTTTGTTGATCCTGGATCGTCATAATTTAAATACAGTGTGGATTCACTATTGTTGATCCGGGACCATCATAAACATTTAAAAAAAGTGTATATTCACTATTGTTGATCCTGGACTGTCATACACATTTAAATACATTGTAAATTCACTATTGTTGATCCTGGACCATCATCATTAAAATACAGTGTAAATTCACTATTGTTGATGCTGGACCATCATAGTTTTAATACTTTGTAAATACACTAATGTTGATCCTAAACCATCATAAACATTTAAATACAATGTAAATTCACTAATGTTGATCCAGGACCATCATCATTTAAATACAGTGTAAATTCACTAATGTTGATCCTGGACCACCTAAACTGTTAATTACAGTGTAAACTTGCTATTGTTGATCCTGGACCATCATTATTTAAATACAGTGTAAATTCACTATTGTTGATCCGGGACTATCATAAACATTTAAATACAGTGTATATTCATTATTGTTGATCCTGGACCGTCATAAACATTGAAATACAATGTAAATTTACTATTGTTGATCCTGGACCATCATCATTTAAATCCAGTGTAAATTCACTTTTGTTGATCCTGGATCGACTTAATTTAAATACAGTGTAAATTCACTATTGTTGATCCTGGACCATCATCATTTAAATAAAGTGTAAATTCACTAATGTTGATCATGGACCATCATCATTTAAATACAGTGTAAATTCACTAATTTTGATCCAGGACCATCATCATTTAAATACAGTGTAAATTCACTATTGTTGATCCTGGACCATCATCATTTAAATACAGTGTAAATTCACTATTGTTGATCCGGGACCATCATAAACATTTAAATACAGTGTAAATTCACTATTGTTGATCCTGGACCATCATCATTTAAATACAGTGTAAATTCACTATTGTTGATCCGGGACCATCATAAACATTTAAATACAGTGTATATTCACTATTGTTGATCTTGGACAGTCATAAACATTTAAATACAATGTAAATTCACTATTGTTGATCCTGGACCATCATAAACATTTAAATACAGTGTAAATTCACTATTGTTGATCCTGGACCGTCATAAACATTTAAATACAGTGTAAATTCACTAATGTTGATCCTGGACCATCATCATTTAAATACAGTGTAAATTCACTATTGTTGATCCTGGACCATTATCATTTAAATAAAGTATAAATTCACTAATGTTGATCATGGACCATCATCATTTAAATACAGATTAAATTCACTATTTTTGATCCAGGACCATCATCATTTAAATACAGTGTAAATTCACTATTGTTGATCCTGGACCATCATCATTTAAATACAGTGTAAATTCACTATTGTTGATCCGGGACCATCATAAACATTTAAATACAGTGTATATTCACTATTGTTGATCCTGGACAGTCATAAACATTTAAAAACAATGTAAATTCACTATTGTTGATCCGGGACCATCATAAACAATTAAATACAGTGTAAATTCACTATTGTTGATCCTGGACCGTCATAAACATTTAAATACAGTGTAAATTCACTATTGTTGATCCCGGACCATCACCATTTAAATACAGTCTAAATTCACTATTGTTGATCCGGGACCATCATAAACATTTAAATACAGTGTATATTCACTATTGTTGATCCTGGACAGTCATAAACATTTAAATACAATGTAAATTCACTATTGTTGATCCGGGACCATCATAAACATTTAAATACAGTGTAAATTCACTATTGTTGATCCTGGACCGTCATAAACATTTAAATACAGTGTAAATCCACTAATGTTGATCCTGGACCATCATCATTTAAATACAGTGTAAATTCACTATTGTTGATCCTGGACCATTATCATTTAAATAAAGTGTAAATTGACAAATGTTGATCCTGGACCATCATCATTTAAATCCAGTGTAAATTCACTAATGTTGATCCTGGACCATCATCATTTAACTACAGTTTAAATTCACTATTTTTGATCCAGGACCATCATCATTTATATACAGTGTAAATTCACTATTGTTGATCCTGGACCATCATCATTTAAATAAAGTGTAAATTCACTAATGTTGATCCTGGACCATCATCATTAAAATACAATGTAAATTCAATATTGTTGATCCTGGACCATCGTCATTAAATTACAGTTTAAATTCACTATTTTTGATCCAGGACCATCATCATTTAAATACAGTGTAAATTCACTATTGTTGATCCTGGACCATCATCATTTAAATACAGTGTAAATTCACTATTGTTGATCCGGGACCATCATAAACATTTAAATACAGTGTATATTCACTATTGTTGATCCTGGACAGTCATAAACATTTAAATACAATGTAAATTCACTATTGTTGATCCGGGACCATCATAAACATTTAAATACAGTGTAAATTCACTATTGTTGATCCTGGACCGTCATAAACATTTAAATACAGTGTAAATTCACTAATGTTGATCCTGGACCATCATCATTTAAATACAGTGTAAATTCACTATTGTTGATCCTGGACCATTATCATTTAAATAAAGTGTAAATTTACAAATGTTGATCCTGGACCATCATCATTTAAATCCAGTGTAAATTCACTAATGTTGATCCTGGACCATCATCATTTAAATACAGCGTAAATTCACTATTGTTGATCCTGGACGCTCATAAACATTTAAATACAGTGTACATTCACTATTGTTGATCCTGGACCGTCATAAACATTTAAATACAGTGTAAATTCACTATTGTTGGTCCTGGACCATCATCATTTAAAAACAGTGTAAATTCACTAATGTTGATCCTGGACCATCATCATTTAAATAAAGTGTAAATTCACTAATGTCGATCCTGGACCACCTAAACTGTTAATTACAGTGTAAACTTGCTAAAGTTGATTCTAGACCATCACTATTATTTATGTACAGTGTTATCAGTCAGTCCCAATGGCGTAGTGGTTAGTGCGCCAATGCTTGGCACACTTGTATTCAATGCAACCTGGGTTCGATTCTGCCTTCTAAATGATTTGGAAATTCCTCCTTGATCTCTGCTTCGAAATCTGTCCTGACCATAGTCTCAACTTTCCAGTCAACTAAAATAAAAAACCAATCAAAACTTCAATAAAATTACAGTGTGAATTTTCTATTTTTGATCCTCGACCATCATCATTTATATACAGTGTAAATTCACTGATGTTGATCCTGGACCATCATCATTTAAATACAATGTAAATTCACTATTGTTGATCCGGGACCATCATAAACATTTAAAAGCAGTGTATATTCACTATTGTTGACCCTGGACCGTCATAAACATTTAAATACAATGTAAATTCACTATTGTTGATCCTGGACAATCATTATTAAAATACAGTGTAAATTCACTAATGTTGATCCCGGACCATCATCATTTAAATACAGTGTAAATTCACTATTGTTGATCCTGGACCATCATCATTTAAATACAGTGTAAATTCACTATTGTTGATCCTGGACCATCATCATTTAAATACAGTGTAAAATCAGTAATGTTGATTCTGGACCATCATCATTTAAATACAGTGTAAATTTACTATTGTTGATCCTGGACCATCATAAACATTTAAATACAGTGTAAATTCACTAATGTTGATCCTGGACCATCATCATTTAAATACAGTGTAAATTCACTATTGTTGATCCTGGACCATCATCATTTAATTACAGTTGAAATTCACTATTTTTGATCCAGGACCATCATCATTTAAATACAGTGTAAATTCACTATTGTTGATCCTGGACCATCTTCATTTAAATAAAGTGTAAATTCACTAATGTTGATCCTGGACCATCATCCTTTAAATCCAGTGTTAATTCACTATTGTTGATCCTGGACCATCATCATTTAAATACAGTGTAAATTCACTAATGTTAATCCTGGACCATCATCATTTGAAAACAGTGTAAATTCACTAATGTTGATCCTGGACCATCATCATTTAAATCCAGTGTATATTCACTATTGTTGAACCTGGACCATCATCATTTAAATACAGTGTAAATTCACTAATGTTGATCCTGGACCGTCATCATTTAAATACAGTGTAAATTCACTAATGTTGATCCTGGACCATCATCATTTAAATACAGTGTAAATTCACTAATGTTGATCCTGGGCCATCATCATTTAAATCCTGTGTAAATTCACTTTTGTTGATCCTGGATCGTCATAATTTAAATACAGTGTAAATTCACTAATGTTGATCCTGGACCATCATCATTTAAATAAAGTGTAAATTCACTAATGTTGATCCTGGACCATCATCATTTAAATAAAGTGTAAATTCACTAATGTTGATCCTGGACCACCTAAACTGTTAATTACAGTGTAAACTTGCTAAAGTTGATTCTAGACCATCACTATCATTTATATACAGTGTTATCAGTCAGTTGCAACGGCGTAGTGGTTAATGCGCCAATGCTTATCACACTTGTATTCATGGCAACCTGGGTTCGAATATGCCTTCTAAATGATTTGGCAACTCCTCCTCGATTTCTGCTTCACAATTTGTCCTCACCATAATCTCAACTTTCCAGTCAACTAAAGTAAATAACTTTAATAAAAATACAGTGTAACTTTTCTATTTTTGATCCTGGACCATCATCATTTATATACAGTGTAAATTCACTGATGTTGATCCTGGACCATCATCATTTAAATACAATGTAAATTCACTAATGTTGATCCTGGACCATCATCATTTAAATCCAGTGTAAATTCACTATTGTTGATCCTGGACCATCATCATTTAAATACAGTTTAAATTCACTATTTTTGATCCAGGACCATCATCATTTAAATACAGTGTAAATTCACTATTGTTGATCCTGGACCATCATCATTTAAATACAGTGTAAATTCACTATTGTTGATCCGGGACCATCATAAACATTTAAATACAGTGTATATTCACTATTGTTGATCCTGGACCGTCATAAACATTTAAATACAGTGTAAATTCACTATTGTTGATCATGGACCATCATCATATAAATACAGTTTAAATTCACTATTGTTGATCCTGGACCATCATAAACATTTAAATACAGTGTAAATTCACTATTGTTGATCCTGGACCGTCATAAACATTTAAATACCGTGTAAATACACTATTGTTGATCCTGGACCATCATAATTTAAATACAGTGTAAATTCACTAATGTTGATCCTGGACCATCATCATTTAAATACAGCGTAAATTCACTATTGTTGATCCTGGACCATCATCATTTAAATACAGCGTAAATTCACTATTGTTGATCCTGGACGATCATAAACATTTAAATACAGTGTACATTCACTATTGTTGATCCTGGACCGTCATAAACATATAAATACAGTGTAAATTCACTATTGTTGATCCTGGACCATCATCATTTAAAATCAGTGTAAATTCACTAATGTTGATCCTGGACCATCATCATTTAAATACAGTGTAAATTCACTATTGTTGATCCTGGACCATCATCATTTAAATACAGTGTAAATTCACTAATGTTGATCCTTGACCATCATCATTTAAATACAGTGTAAATTCACTATTGTTAATCCGGGACCATCATAAACATTTAAATACAGTGTATATTCACTATTGTTGATCCTGGACCATCTTCATTTAAATCCAGTGTAAATTCACTATTGTTGATCCTGGACCATCATCATTTAAATACAGTGTAAATTCACTATTTTTGATCCTGGACCATCATCATTTAAATCCAGTGTAAATTCACTAATGTTGATCCTGGACCATCATCATTTAAATACAGCGTAAATTCACTATTGTTGATCCTGGACGATCATAAACATTTAAATACAGTGTACATTCACTATTGTTGATCCTGGACCGTCATAAACATTTAAATACAGTGTAAATTCACTATTGTTGATCCTGGACCATCATCATTTAAAAACAGTGTAAATTCACTAATGTTGATCCTGGACCATCATCATTTAAATACAGTGTAAGTTCACTATTGTTGATCCTGGACCATCATCATTTAAATAAAGTGTAAATTCACTAATGTTGATCCTGGACCACCTAAACTGTTAATTACAGTGTAAATTTGCTAAAGTTGATTCTAGACCATCACTATCATTTATGTAAAGTGTTATTAGTCAGTCCCAATGGCGTAGTGGTTAGTGCGCCAATGCTGGGCTCTGATATTCATGGCAACTTGGGTTTGAATCTTCCTTCTAAATGATTTGGCAACTCCTCCTTGATCTCTACTTCACAATCTGTCGTCACCATAGTCTCAACATTCCAGTCAACTAAAGAAAAAAAACAATCAAAACTTCAATAAAAATACAGTGTAAGTTGACTATTGTTGATCCTGGACCATCATCATTTAAATACAATTCACTATTGTTGATGCTGGACCATCATAGTTTTAATACTTTGTAAATACACTAATGTTGATCCTAAACCATCATAAACATTTAAATACAATGTAAATTCACTAATGTTGATGCAGGACCATCATCATTTAAATACAGTGTAAATTCATTATTGTTTATCCTGGACCACCTAAACTGTTAGTTACAGTGTAAACTTGGTAAAGTTGATTCTAGACCATCACTACCATTTATTTACATGTTAGTAATCAGTACCAGTGGCGTTGTGGTTAGTGCACACCTCATTGATCTCTGCTTCACAATCTTTCCTCACCATAGTCGTTACTTTCCTGTCAACTAAATAAAAGAAAAAAAAATAATAATTAAAACTTCAATTAAAAAACAGTGTAAATTCTCTATTGTTGATCCTGGACCATCGTCATTTAAATACAGTGTAAATTCACTAATGTTGATCCTGGACCATCATCATTTAAATACAGTGTAAATTTACTATTATCGATCCTGGACCATCATCATTTAAATACAGTCTAAATTCACTATTGTCGATCCTGGACCATCATCATTTAAATACAGTGTAAATTCACTTATGTTGATCCTGGACCATCATCATTTAAATACAGTGTAAATTCACTATTGTTGATCCTGGACCATCATCATTTAAAAACAGTGTAAATTCACTAATGTTGATCCTGGACCATCATCATTTAAATACAGTGTAAATTCACTATTGTTGATCCTGGACCATCATCATTTAAATAAAGTGTAAATTCACTAATGTTGATCCTGGACCACCTAAACTGTTAATTACAGTGTAAATTTGCTAAAGTTGATTCTAGACCATCACTATCATTTATGTAAAGTGTTATTAGTCAGTCCCAATGGCGTAGTGGTTAGTGCGCCAATGCTGGGCTCTGATATTCATGGCAACTTGGGTTTGAATCTTCCTTCTAAATGATTTGGCAACTCCTCCTTGATCTCTACTTCACAATCTGTCGTCACCATAGTCTCAACATTCAAGTCAACTAAAGAAAAAAAACAATCAAAACTTCAATAAAAATACAGTGTAAGTTCACTATTGTTGATCCTGGACCATCATCATTTAAATACAATGTAAATTCACTATTGTTGATGCTGGACCATCATAGTTTTAATACTTTGTAAATACACTAATGTTGATCCTAAACCATCATAAACATTTAAATACAATGTAAATTCACTAATGTTGATGCAGGACCATCATCATTTAAATACAGTGTAAATTCATTATTGTTTATCCTGGACCACCTAAACTGTTAATTACAGTGTAAACTTGGTAAAGTTGATTCTAGACCATCACTACCATTTATTTACATGTTAGTAATCAGTACCAGTGGCGTTGTGGTTAGTGCACACCTCATTGATCTCTGCTTCACAATCTTTCCTCACCATAGTCGTTACTTTCCTGTCAACTAAATAAAAGAAAAAAAAATAATAATTAAAACTTCAATTAAAAAACAGTGTAAATTCTCTATTGTTGATCCTGGACCATCGTCATTTAAATACAGTGTAAATTCACTAATGTTGATCCTGGACCATCATCATTTAAATACAGTGTAAATTTACTATTGTCGATCCTGGACCATCATCATTTAAATACAGTCTAAATTCACTATTGTCGATCCTGGACCATCATCATTTAAATACAGTGTAAATTCACTTATGTTGATCCTGGACCATCATCATTTAAATACAGTGTAAATTCACTAATGTTGATCCTGGATCATGATCATTTAAATACAGTTTAAATTCACTAATGTTGATCCTGGACCATCATCATTTAAATACAGTTTAAATTCACTATTGTTGATCCTGGACGATCATCATTTAAATACAGTGTAAATTCACTATTGTTGATCCTGGACCATCATCATTTAAATAAAAATCATCATTTAAAAAAAAATAATAATATAGGCCCATTAGGTGCCCACAAAATACCTCTAGGTCTTTAAGGGTTAAAGACCTAGAGGTATTTTGTGGGCATCTAATAGGCCTATATTATTATTTTTTTAAAAGCAGTTTTTATTTTTATTTTAGCAGTCAGCCTCAAGTGTCATATATCATTTTAAACAGGAGAACCTAAAGTTTTAATCTGTATCATTTAAAGGTCCAGTCTAAAAAATTTTTTGGTCCAAAAACATATGAACAGACAGAAAATATTCCAGAATTTTCCAGAAACGATTTTTAAAAAAGTGGCATTTTCTAGTTGTTACAAACAAAACCTTATGAAGTTTGTTTTTCTTTCTTTAGAAATACATGCTATGATGTTTTATACTTCCAAAATAAATTTTGTCTACATCCACCATTCCCTGAGCAAGTTATAGCAATTTATTTCGATGTTATTCCAAGGCGTTTTTCAATGGGGGAAAAATGCATCTATTTACTAACAATGTATTTGACCAAAAGTTTTGGGAATGAACTAAACAGAAAAAAAAAATGTTACAAAATAACAGAACAGTGAAGCAATTTTGACTTTTTCCAAATAATATATTTTCAGTTACTATAAACAACACCACTTACAATGAACAAATAAAAAATAAGAAAATAATAAATAATGCGTCAAAGTCCAAATAAACATGGTGCAAATCCTCAGTAAAAAAATGGATATAAATATTTACTATACTATAAATAGTTACATAACTAAACTAGATTCAATATGGACCATCCTTAGGTTTTATGTGCCAGCATGGACATGATTGTCTATGGATATGGATATGGCTGTCTCCAATGCAGACAAACAGCCGCACCTTCATTTGCATCTTTTGAAAACGGCAAGAGCAGCACTTCGTCTTTGCTGTGTCACTGTTTTGTCATGTTTCTGTGCAGATGTGCATGCAAAAGTACTTAGTATGAGAATTATTTCATGCAAAACTTTTTTTTTTGCGTTTTATTTAGCCGCGCGTAAATGTACAGCCTATCTCTCATTCCGTGTTGTTCAAAAAGCTCCTTGTTGGTCCAGAAAGCGAAACCTATGCTTATTGGTTGAGAGATTGTGAGTTTGAACCAATCTGGGCATGGAGGAGGGACAATGCATCAATGTATCATGTCTGGTTTGTCCGGAGACACAGTGACGAGCGTTTCTTTGTCAAATCAGCGTTGTCAAATTTTGATGACGTAACCGCACTGATTCCGGAGCCTCTGAAAGTCCGCGAATGTACTATGTTACAGCTGGAAAGCTGAGATTCTCTTCTTTATGCCAATCTTTGAATTGTATGAATCGGATCAGCGGATCAAAAGTTATTAAACATTTAAGAGCAATACTTATTTTTAGCCGCGGGCGGCTGTCTCGGTCTTTAAGGGTTAAATACAGTGTAAATTCACTATTGTTGATCCTGGACCGTCATCATTTAAATACAGTGTAAATTCACTAATGTTGATCCTGGACCGTCATAAACATTTAAATACAATATAAATTCACTATTGTTGAACCTGGACCATCATCATTTAAATACAGTGTAAATTCACTAATGTTGATCCTGGACCATCATCATTTAAATACAGTGTAAATTCACTAATGTTGATCCTGGACCATCATTATTTTTAATACAGTGTATTTTTACTAATGTTGATCCTCGACCATCATAAACATTTAAATACAGTGTAAATTCACTATTGTTGATCCTGGACGATCATCATTTAAATACAGTGTAAATTCACAATTGTTTATCCTGGACCATCATCATTTAAATCCAGTGTAAATTCACTAATGTTGATCCTGGACCATCATCATTTAAATACAGTGTAAATTCACTATTGTTGATCCTGGACCATCATCATTTAAATACAGTTTAAATTCACTATTTTTGATCCAGGACCATCATCATTTAAATACAGTGTAAATTCTCTATTGTTGATCCTAGACCATCATCATTTAGATAAAGTGTAAATTCACTAATGTTGATCCTGGACCATCATCATTTAAATCCAGTGTAAATTCACTATTGTTGATCCTGGACCATCATCCTTTAAATACAGTGTAAATTCACTAATGTTAATCCTGGACCATCATCATTTAAATCCAGTGTAAATTCACTTTTGTTGATCCTGGACCATCATCATTTAAATACAGTTTAAATTCACTATTTTTGATCCAGGACCATCATTTTTTAAATACAGTGTAAATTCACTATTGTTGATCCGGGACCATCATAAACATTTAAATACAGTGTATATTCACTATTGTTGATCCTGGACCGTCATAAACATTTAAATACAGTGAAAATTCACTATTGTTGATCCTGGACCATCATCATTTAAAAACAGTGTAAATTCACTAATGTTGATCCTGGACCATCATCATTTAAATACAGTGTAAATTCACTATTGTTGATCCTCGGCCATCATCATTTAAATCCAGTGTAAATTCTCTATTGTTGATCCTGGACCATCATCATTTAGATAAAGAGTAAATTCACTAATGTTGATCCTGGACCATCATCATTTAAATCCAGTGTAAATTCACTATTGTTGATCCTGGACCATCATCATTTAAATACAGTGTAAATTCACTAATGTTAATCCTGGACCATCATCATTTAAATCCAGTGTAAATTCACTTTTGTTGATCCTGGACCATCATCATTTAAATACAGTTTAAATTCACTATTTTGATCCAGGACCATCATTTTTTAAATACAGTGTAAATTCACTATTGTTGATCCTGGACCGTCATAAACATTTAAATACAGTGAAAATTCACTATTGTTGATCCTGGACCATCATCATTTAAAAACAGTGTAAATTCACTAATGTTGATCCTGGACCATCATCATTTAAATACAGTGTAAATTCACTATTGTTGATCCTCGGCCATCATCATTTAAATCCAGTGTAAATTCACTTTTGTTGATCCTGGATCGTCATTATTTAAATACAGTGTAAATTCACTAATGTTGATCCTGGACCATCATCATTTAAATACAGTGTAAATTCACTAATGTTGATCCTGGACCATCATCATTTAAATAAAGTGTAAATTCACTAAAGTTGATCCTGGACCATCATCATTTAAATACACTGTAAATTCACTATTGTTGATCCTGGACCATCATCATTTAAATAAAGTGTAAATTCACTAATGTTGATCCTGGACCACCTAAACTGTTAATTACAGTGTAAACTTGCTAAAGTTGATTCTAGACCATCACTATCATTTATATACAGTGTTATCAGTCAGTCCCAACGGCGTAGTGGTTAATGTGCCAATGCTTGGCACAATTGAATTCATGGCAACCTGGGTTCGAATCTGCCTTCTAAATGATTTGGCAACTCATCCTTGATCTTTGCTTCACAATTTGTTCTCACCATAATCTCAATTCCAGTCAACTAAAGTAAAAAACTTCAATAAAAATACAGTGTAACTTTTCTATTTTTGACTTGGACCATCATCATTTATATACAGTGTAAATTCACTGATGTTGATCCTGGACCATCATCATTTAAATACAATGTAAATTCACTAATGTTGATCCTGGACCATCATCATTTAAATACAGTTTAAATTAACTATTTTTGATGCAGGACCATCATCATTTAAATACAGTGTAAATTCACTATTGTTGTTCCTGGACCATCATCAGTTAAATACAGTTTAAATTCACTATTTTTGATTCTGGACCATCATCATTTAAATACAGTGTAAATTCACTATTGTTGATCCTGGACCATCACCATTTAAATACAGTGTAATTTCACTATTGTTGATCCTGGGCCATCATCATTTAAATACAGTGTAAATTCACTATTGTTGATCCTGGACCATCATCATTTAAATACAGTGTAAATTCACTATTGTTGATCCTGGACCATCATCATTTAAATACAGTGTAAATTCACTATTGTTGATCCTCGGCCATCATCATTTAAATCCGGTGTAAATTCACTTTTGTTGATCCTGGATCGTCATTATTTAAATACAGTGTAAATTCACTAATGTTGATCCTGGACCAACATCATTTAAATAAAGTGTAAATTCACTAATGTTGATCCTGGACCATCATCATTTAAATACAGTGTAAATTCACTATTGTTGATCCTGGACCATCATCATTTAAATAAAGTGTAAATTCACTAATGTTGATCCTGGACAATCATCATTTAAATACAGTTTAAATTCACTATTTTTGATGCAGGACCATCATCATTTAATTACAGTGTAAATTCACTATTGTTGATCCTGGACCATTATCATTTAAATAAAGTGTAAATTGACTAATGTTTATCCTGGACCATCATCATTTAAATACAGCGTAAATTCACTATTGTTGATCCTGGACAATCATAAACATTTAAATACAGTGTACATTCACTATTGTTGATCCTGGACTGTCATAAACATTTAAATACAATGTAAATGCACTATTGTTGATCCTGGACCATCATCATTTAAAAACTGTGTAAATTCACTAATGTTGATCTTGGACCATCATCATTTAAATACAGTGTAAATTCACTATTGTTGATCCTGGACCATCACCATTTAAATACAGTGTAATTTCACTATTGTTGATCCTGGGCCATCATCATTTAAATACAGTGTAAATTCACTATTGTTGATCCTGGACCATCATCATTTAAATACAGTGTAAATTCACTATTGTTGATCCTGGACCATCATCATTTAAATACAGTGTAAATTCACTATTGTTGATCCTCGGCCATCATCATTTAAATCCGGTGTAAATTCACTTTTGTTGATCCTGGATCGTCATTATTTAAATACAGTGTAAATTCACTAATGTTGATCCTGGACCATCATCATTTAAATAAAGTGTAAATTCACTTATGTTGATCCTGGACCATCATCATTTAAATACAGTGTAAATTCACTATTGTTGATCCAGGACCATCATCATTTAAATAAAGTGTAAATTCACTAATGTTGATCCTGGACCACCTAAACTGTTAATTACAGTGTAAACTTGCTAAAGTTGATTCTAGACCATCACTATCATTTATATACAGTGTTATCAGTCAGTCCCAACGGCGTAGTGGTTAATGCGCCAATGCTTGGCACACTTGTATTCATGGCAACCTGGGTTCGAATCTGCCTTCTAATTGATTTGGCAACTTCTCCTTGATCTTTGCTTCACAGTTTGTCCTCACCATAATCTCAATTCCAGTCAACTAAAGTAAAAAACTTCAATAAAAATACAGTGTAACTTTTCTATTTTTGATCCTGGACCATCATCATTTATATACAGTGTAAATTCACTGATGTTGATCCTGGACCATCATCATTTAAATACAATGTAAATTCACTAATGTTGATCCTGGACCATCATCATTTAAATACAGTTTAAATTCACTATTTTTGATCCAGGACCATCATCATTTAAATACAGTGTAAATTCACTATTGTTGATCCTGGACCATCATCAGTTAAATACAGTTTAAATTCACTAATGTTGATCCTGGACCATCATCATTTAAATACAGTGTAAATTCACTATTGTTGATCCTGGACCATTATCATTTAAATAAAGTGTAAATTGACTAATGTTTATCCTGGACCATCATCATTTAAATACAGTGTAAATTCACTAATGTTGATCCTGGACCATCATCATTTAAATACAGCGTAAATTCACTATTGTTGATCCTGGACAATCATAAACATTTAAATACAGTGTACATTCACTATTGTTGATCCTGGACTGTCATAAACATTTAAATACAGTGTAAATTCACTATTGTTGATCCTGGACCATCATCATTTAAAAACTGTGTAAATTCACTAATGTTGATCTTGGACCATCATCATTTAAATACAGTGTAAATTCACTATTGTTGATCCTGGACCATCACCATTTAAATACAGTGTAATTTCACTATTGTTGATCCTGGGCCGTCATCATTTAAATACAGTGTAAATTCACTATTGTTGATCCTGGACCATCATCATTTAAATACAGTGTAAATTCACTATTGTTGATCCTGGACCATCATCATTTAAATACAGTGTAAATTCACTATTGTTGATCCTGGACCATCATCATTTAAATACAGTGTAAATTCACTATTGTTGATCCTGGACCATCATCATTTAAATACAGTGTAAATTCACTATTGTTTATCCTGGACCATCATCATTTAAATACAGTGTAAATTCAATAATGTTGATCCTGGACCATCAGCATTTAAATCCAGTGTAAATTCACTATTGTTGATCCTGGACCATCATCATTTAAATACAGTGTAAATTCAGTATTGTTGATCCTGGACCATCATCATTTAAATAAACTGTAAATTCACTAATGTTGATCCTGGACCACCTAAACTGTTAATTACAGTGTAAACTTGCTATTGTTGATCCTGGACCATCATCATTTAAATACAGTGTAAATTCACTATTGTTTATCCGGGACCATCATAAACATTTAAATCCAGTGTAAATTCACTATTGTTGATCCTGGACCATCATCATTTAAATACAGTGTAAATTCACTATTGTTGATCCTGGACCATCATCATTTAAATAAAGTGTAAATTCTCTAATGTTGATCCTGGACCACCTAAATTGTTAATTACAGTGTAAACTTGCTATTGTTGATCCTGGACCATCATCATTTAAATACAGTGTAAATTCACTATTGTTGATCCGGGACCATCATAAACATTTAAAAAAAGTGTATATTCACTATTGTTGATCCTGGACTGTCATAAACATTTAAATATATTGTAAATTCACTATTGTTGAACCTGGACCATCATCATTAAAATACAGTGTGAATTCACTATTGTTGATCCTGGACCATCATCATTTAAATACAGTGTAAATTCACTAATGTTGATCCTGGACCGTCATCATTTAAATACAGTGTAAATTCACTATTGTTGATCCTGGGCCATCATCATTTAAATCCAGTGTAAATTCACTTTTGTTGATCCTGGATCGTCATAATTTAAATACAGTGTAAATTCACTATTGTTGATCCGGGACCATCATAAACATTTAAAAAAAGTGTATATTCACTATTGTTGATCCTGGACTGTCATACACATTTAAATACATTGTAAATTCACTATTGTTGATCCTGGACCATCATCATTAAAATACAGTGTAAATTCACTATTGTTGATGCTGGACCATCATAGTTTTAATACTTTGTAAATACACTAATGTTGATCCTAAACCATCATAAACATTTAAATACAATGTAAATTCACTAATGTTGATCCAGGACCATCATCATTTAAATACAGTGTAAATTCACTAATGTTGATCCTGGACCATCATCATTTAAATACAGTGTAAATTCACTATTGTTGATCCTGTACCATCATCATTTAAATAAAGTGTAAATTCTCTAATGTTGATCCTGGACCACCTAAATTGTTAATTACAGTGTAAACTTGCTATTGTTGATCCTGGACCATCATCATTTAAATACAGTGTAAATTCACTATTGTTGATCCGGGACCATCATAAACATTTAAAAAAAGTGTATATTCACTATTGTTGATCCTGAACTGTCATAAACATTTAAATACATTGTAAATTCACTATTGTTGATCCTGGACCATCATCCTTTAAATACAGTTTAAATTCACTATTTTTGATCCTGGACCATCATCATTTAAATACAGTGTAAATTCACTATTGTTGATCCTGGATCATCATCATTTAAATACAGTGTAAAATCACTAATGTTGATCCTGGACCATGATCCTTTAAATACAGTGTAAATTCACTAATGTTGATCCTGAACCATCATAAACATTTAAATACAGTGTAAATTCACTAATGTTGAACATGGACCATCATCATTTATATACAGTGTAAATTCACTAATGTTGATTCTGGACCATCATCATTTAAATACAATGTAAATTCACTAATGTTGATCCTGGACCATCATCATTTAAATACAGTGTAAATTCACTATTGTTGATCCTGGACCATCATTATTTAAATAAAGTGTAAATTCACTAATGTTGATCCTGGACCATCATCATTTAAATCCAATGTAAATTCACTATTGTTGATCCTGGACCATCATCATTTAACTACAGTTTAAATTCACTATTTTTGATCCAGGACCATCATCATTTAAATACAGTGTAAATTCACTATTGTTTATCCTGGACCATTATCATTTAAATACAGTCTAAACTCACTATTGTTGATCCTGGACCATCATCATTTAAATACAGTGTAAATTCACTAATGTTGATCCTGGACCATGATCATTTAAATACAGTGTAAATTCACTATTGTTGATCCTGGACCATCATCATTTAAATAAAGTGTAAATTCACTAATGTTGATCCAGGACCATCATCATTAAAATACAATGTAAATTCACTATTGTTGATCCTGGACCATCATCCTTTAAATACAGTTTAAATTCACTATTGTTGATCCTGGACCATTATCATTTAAATACAGTGTAAATTCACTAATGTTGATCCTGGACCATGATCATTTAAATACAGTGTAAATTCACTATTGTTGATCCTGGACCATCATCATTTAAATAAAGTGTAAATTCACTAATGTTGATCCAGGACCATCATCATTAAAATCCAATGTAAATTCACTATTGTTGATCCTGGACCAT
Organism: Danio rerio; assembly: GCF_049306965.1. NCBI lineage: Eukaryota > Metazoa > Chordata > Actinopteri > Cypriniformes > Danionidae > Danio > Danio rerio. Next base: position 33,254,892 of record NC_133189.1, read on the forward strand.
CATCATTTAACTACAGTTTAAATTCACTATTTTTGATCCTGGACCATTATCATTTAAATACAGTCTAAATTCACTATTGTTGATCCTGGACCATCATCATTTAAATACAGTGTAAATTCACTAATGTTGATCCTGAACCATCATAAACATTTAAATACAGTGTAAATTCACTAATGTTGATCATGGACCATCATCATTTATATACAGTGTAAATTCACTAATGTTGATCCTGAACCATCATAAACATTTAAATACAGTGTAAATTCACTATTGTTGATCTGGGACCTTCATAAATATTTAAATACAGTCTATATTCACTATTGTTGATCCGGGACCATCATAAACATTTAAATACAGTGTATATTCACTATTGTTCATCCTGGACCATCATCATTTAAATACAGTGTAAATTCACTATTGTTGATCCTGGACCATCATCATTTAAATACAGTGTAAATTCACTATTGTTGATTCTGGACCATCATCATTTAAATAAAGTGTAAATTCACTAATGTTGATCCTGGACCACCTGAACTGTTAATTACAGTGTAAACTTGCTAAAGTTGATTGTAGACCATCACTATCATTTATGTGTGGTATTATCAGTCAGTCCCAATGGTGTAGTGGTTAGTGCGCCAATGCTTAGCACACTTGTATTCAATACAACCTGGCTTCGATTATGCCTTCTAAATAATTTGGAAACTCCTCCTTGATCTTTGCTTCACAATCTGTCCTGACCATAGTCTCAACTTTCCAGTCAACTAAAGTAAAAAACCAATCAAAACTTAGATAAAATTACAGTGTGAATTTTCTTTTTTTGATCCTCGACCATCATCATTTAAATACAGTGTAAATTCACTAATGTTGATCCAGGACCATCATCATTTAAATACAGTGTAAATTCACTAATGTTGATCCTGGACCATCATCATTTAAATAAAGTGTAAATTCACTAATGTTGATCCTGGACCACCTAAACTGTTAATTACAGTGTAAACTTGCTATTGTTGATCCTGGACCATCATTATTTAAATACAGTGTAAATTCACTATTGTTGATCCGGGACTATCATAAACATTTAAATACAGTGTATATTCATTATTGTTGATCCTGGACCGTCATAAACATTGAAATACAATGTAAATTTACTATTGTTGATCCTGGACCATCATCATTTAAATACAGTGTAAATTCACTAATGTTGATCCTGGACCATGATCATTTAAATACAGTGTAAATTCACTATTGTTGATCCTGGACCATCATCATTTAAATAAAGTGTAAATTCACTAATGTTGATCCAGGACCATCATCATTAAAATACAATGTAAATTCACTATTGTTGATCCTGGACCATCATCCTTTAAATACAGTTTAAATTCACTATTGTTGATCCTGGACCATTATCATTTAAATACAGTGTAAATTCACTAATGTTGATCCTGGACCATGATCATTTAAATACAGTGTAAATTCACTATTGTTGATCCTGGACCATCATCATTTAAATAAAGTGTAAATTCACTAATGTTGATCCAGGACCATCATCATTAAAATACAATGTAAATTCACTATTGTTGATCCTGGACCATCATCCTTTAAATACAGTGTAAATTCACTAATGTTGATCCTGAACCATCATAAACATTTAAATACAGTGTAAATTCACTATTGTTGATCATGGACCATCATCATATAAATACAGTGTAAATTCACTAATGTTGATCCTGGACCATCATCATTTAAATACAGTGTAAATTCACTAATGTTGATCCTGGACCATCATCATTTAAATCCAGTGTAAATTCACTATTGTTGATCCTGGACCATCATCATTTAAATACAGTGTAAATTCACTATTGTTGATCCTGGACCATCATCATTTAAATAAAGTTTAAATTCACTAATGTTGATCCTGGACCACCTAAACTGTTAATTACAGTGTCAACTTGCTAAAGTTGATTCTAGACCATCACTATCATTTATGTACAGAGTTATCAGTCAGTCCCAATGACGTAGTGGTTAGTGTGCCAATGCTTTGCACACTTGTCTTCATGGAAACCTGGGTTCGAATCTGCCTTCTAAATGATTTGGAAACTCTTCCTTGACCTCTGCTTCACAATCTGTCCTCACCATAGTCTCAACTTTCCAGTCAACTAAAGTAAAAAAACAATCAAAACTTTGTTAAAAATGCAGTTTAAATTCACTATTTTTGATGCAGGACCATCATCATTTAAATACGGTGTAAAGTCACTATTGTTGATCCTGGACCATCATCATTTAAATACAGTGTAAATTCACTATTGTTGATCCTGGACCATCATCATTTAAATACAATGTAAATTCACTAATGTTGATTCTGGACCATCATCATTTAAATCCAGTGTAAATTCACTATTGTTGATCCTGGACCATCATCATTTAAATACAGTTTAAATTCACTATTTTTGATCCAGGACCATCATCATTTAAATACAGTGTAAATTCACTATTGTTGATCCTGGACCATCATAAACATTTAAATACAGTGTAAATTCACTAATGTTGATCCTGGGCCATCATCATTTAGATACAGTGTAAATTCACTATTGTTGATCCTGGACCATCATTATTTAAATAAAGTGTAAATTCACTAATGTTGATCCTGGACCATCATCATTTAAATCCAGTGTAAATTCACTATTGTTGATCCTGGACCATCATCATTTAAATACAGTGTAAATTCACTATTGTTGATCCGGCACCATCATAAACATTTAAATCCAGTGTATATTCACTATTGTTGATCCTGGACCATCATCATTTAAATACAGTGTAAATTCACTAATGTTGATCCTGGACCATGATCATTTAAATACAGTGTAAATTCACTATTGTTGATCCTGGACCATCATCATTTAAATAAAGTGTAAATTCACTAATGTTGATCCTGGACCATCATCATTAAAATACAATGTAAATTCACTATTGTTGATCCTGGACCATCATCATTTAAATACAGTTTAAATTCACTATTTTTGATCCTGGACCATCATCATTTAAATACAGTGTAAATTCACTATTGTTGATACTGGACCATCATCATTTAAATACAGTGTAAAATCACTAATGTTGATCCTGGACCATCATCATTTAAATACAGTGTAAAGTCACTAATGTTTATCCTGAACCATCATAAACATTTAAATACAGTGTGAATTCACTATTGTTAATCATGGACCATCATCATATAAATACAGTTTAAATTCACTATTGTTGATCCTGGACCATCATCATTTAAATAAAGTGTAAATTCACTAATGTTGATCCTGGACCACCTAAACTGTTAATTACAGTGTAAACTTGCTGAAGTTGATTCTAGACCATTACTATCATTTATGTACAGTGTTATTAGTCAGCCCCAATGGCGTAGTGGTTAGTGCGCCAATGCTTGGCACACTTGTATTCATGGCAACCTGGGTTCGAATCTGCCTTCTAAATGATTTGGAAACTCCTCCTTGATCTCTGCTTCACAATCTGTCCTCACCATAGTCTCAACTTTCCAGTCAACTAAAGTAAAAAGCCAATCAAAACTTCATTAAAAATACAGTGTAAGATTTCTATTTTTGATCCTAGACCATCATCATTTATATACAGTGTAAATTCACTAATGTTGATCCTTAACCATCATAAACATTTAAATACAGTGTAAATTCACTATTGCAGATCATGGACCATCATCATATAAATAAAGTTTAAATTCACTATTGTTGATCCTGGACCATCATCATTTAAATACAGTGTAAATTCACTATTGTTGATCCGGGACCATCATAAACATTTAAATACAGTGTATATTCACTATTGTTGATCCTGGACCATCATCATTTATATACAGTGTAAATTCACTAATGTTGATCCTGGACCATCATCATTTAAATAAAGTGTAAATTCACTAATGTTGATCCTGGACCACCTAAACTGTTAATTACAGTGTAAACTTGCTAAAGTTGATTCTAGACCATTACTATCATTTATGTACAGTGTTATTAGTCAGCCCCAATGGCGTAGTGGTTAGTGCGCCAATGCTGTAATTGTAAATTCACTATTGTTGATCCTGGACCATCATCATTTAAATACAGTGTAAAATCAAAATTGTTGATCCTGGACCATCATCATTTAAATACAGTTTAAATTCACTATTTTTGATCCAGGACCATCATCATTTAAATACAGTGTAAATTCACTATTGTTGATCCTGGACCACCATAAACATTTAAATACAGTGTAAATTCACTAATGTTGATCCTGGACCATCATCATTTAAATACAGTGTAAATTCACTATTGTTGATCCTGGACCATCATCATTTAAATAAAGTGTAAATTCACTAATGTTGATCCAGGACCATCATCATTAAAATACAATGTAAATTCACTATTGTTGATCCTGGACCATCATCCTTTAAATACAGTGTAAATTCACTAATGTTGATCCTGAACCATCATAAACATTTAAATACAGTGTAAATTCACTATTGTTGATCATGGACCATCATCATATAAATACAGTGTAAATTCACTAATGTTGATCCTGGACCATCATCATTTAAATACAGTGTAAATTCACTAATGTTGATCCTGGACCATCATCATTTAAATCCAGTGTAAATTCACTATTGTTGATCCTGGACCATCATCATTTAAATAAAGTTTAAATTCACTAATGTTGATCCTGGACCACCTAAACTGTTAATTACAGTGTCAACTTGCTAAAGTTGATTCTAGACCATCACTATCATTTATGTACAGAGTTATCAGTCAGTCCCAATGACGTAGTGGTTAGTGTGCCAATGCTTTGCACACTTGTCTTCATGGAAACCTGGGTTCGAATCTGCCTTCTAAATGATTTGGAAACTCTTCCTTGACCTCTGCTTCACAATCTGTCCTCACCATAGTCTCAACTTTCCAGTCAACTAAAGTAAAAAAACAATCAAAAATGCAGTTTAAATTCACTATTTTTGATGCAGGACCATCATCATTTAAATACGGTGTAAAGTCACTATTGTTGATCCTGGACCATCATCATTTAAATACAGTGTAAATTCACTATTGTTGATCCTGGACCATCATCATTTAAATACAATGTAAATTCACTAATGTTGATTCTGGACCATCATCATTTAAATCCAGTGTAAATTCACTATTGTTGATCCTGGACCATCATCATTTAAATACAGTTTAAATTCACTATTTTTGATCCAGGACCATCATCATTTAAATACAGTGTAAATTCACTATTGTTGATCCTGGACCATCATAAACATTTAAATACAGTGTAAATTCACTAATGTTGATCCTGGGCCATCATCATTTAGATACAGTGTAAATTCACTATTGTTGATCCTGGACCATCATTATTTAAATAAAGTGTAAATTCACTAATGTTGATCCTGGACCATCATCATTTAAATCCAGTGTAAATTCACTATTGTTGATCCTGGACCATCATCATTTAAATACAGTGTAAATTCACTATTGTTGATCCGGCACCATCATAAACATTTAAATCCAGTGTATATTCACTATTGTTGATCCTGGACCATCATCATTTAAATACAGTGTAAATTCACTAATGTTGATCCTGGACCATGATCATTTAAATACAGTGTAAATTCACTATTGTTGATCCTGGACCATCATCATTTAAATAAAGTGTAAATTCACTAATGTTGATCCTGGACCATCATCATTAAAATACAATGTAAATTCACTATTGTTGATCCTGGACCATCATCATTTAAATACAGTTTAAATTCACTATTTTTGATCCTGGACCATCATCATTTAAATACAGTGTAAATTCACTATTGTTGATACTGGACCATCATCATTTAAATACAGTGTAAAATCACTAATGTTGATCCTGGACCATCATCATTTAAATACAGTGTAAAGTCACTAATGTTTATCCTGAACCATCATAAACATTTAAATACAGTGTGAATTCACTATTGTTAATCATGGACCATCATCATATAAATACAGTTTAAATTCACTATTGTTGATCCTGGACCATCATCATTTAAATAAAGTGTAAATTCACTAATGTTGATCCTGGACCACCTAAACTGTTAATTACAGTGTAAACTTGCTGAAGTTGATTCTAGACCATTACTATCATTTATTTACAGTGTTATTAGTCAGCCCCAATGGCGTAGTGGTTAGTGCGCCAATGCTTGGCACACTTGTATTCATGGCAACCTGGGTTCGAATCTGCCTTCTAAATGATTTGGAAACTCCTCCTTGATCTCTGCTTCACAATCTGTCCTCACCATAGTCTCAACTTTCCAGTCAACTAAAGTAAAAAGCCAATCAAAACTTCATTAAAAATACAGTGTAAGATTTCTATTTTTGATCCTAGACCATCATCATTTATATACAGTGTAAATTCACTAATGTTGATCCTTGACCATCATCATTTAAATACAGTGTAAATTCACTAATGTTGATCCTTAACCATCATAAACATTTAAATACAGTGTAAATTCACTATTGCAGATCATGGACCATCATCATATAAATAAAGTTTAAATTCACTATTGTTGATCCTGGGCCATCATCATTTAGATACAGTGTAAATTCACTATTGTTGATCCTGGACCATCATTATTTAAATAAAGTGTAAATTCACTAATGTTGATCCTGGACCATCATCATTTAAATCCAGTGTAAATTCACTATTGTTGATCCTGGACCATCATCATTTAAATACAGTGTAAATTCACTATTGTTGATCCGGCACCATCATAAACATTTAAATCCAGTGTATATTCACTATTGTTGATCCTGGACCATCATCATTTAAATACAGTGTAAATTCACTAATGTTGATCCTGGACCATGATCATTTAAATACAGTGTAAATTCACTATTGTTGATCCTGGACCATCATCATTTAAATAAAGTGTAAATTCACTAATGTTGATCCTGGACAATCATCATTTAAATCCAGTGTAAATTCACTATTGTTGATCCTGGACCATCATCATTTAAATACAGTGTAAATTCACTATTGTTGATCCGGCACCATCATAAACATTTAAATCCAGTGTATATTCACTATTGTTGATCCTGGACCATCATCATTTAAATACAGTGTAAATTCACTAATGTTGATCCTGGACCATGATCATTTAAATACAGTGTAAATTCACTATTGTTGATCCTGGACCATCATCATTTAAATAAAGTGTAAATTCACTAATGTTGATCCTGGACCATCATCATTAAAATACAATGTAAATTCACTATTGTTGATCCTGGACCATCATCATTTAAATACAGTTTAAATTCACTATTTTTGATCCTGGACCATCATCATTTAAATACAGTGTAAATTCACTATTGTTGATACTGGACCATCATCATTTAAATACAGTGTAAAATCACTAATGTTGATCCTGGACCATCATCATTTAAATACAGTGTAAAGTCACTAATGTTTATCCTGAACCATCATAAACATTTAAATACAGTGTGAATTCACTATTGTTAATCATGGACCATCATCATATAAATACAGTTTAAATTCACTATTGTTGATCCTGGACCATCATCATTTAAATAAAGTGTAAATTCACTAATGTTGATCCTGGACCACCTAAACTGTTAATTACAGTGTAAACTTGCTGAAGTTGATTCTAGACCATTACTATCATTTATGTACAGTGTTATTAGTCAGCCCCAATGGCGTAGTGGTTAGTGCGCCAATACTTGGCACACTTGTATTCATGGCAACCTGGGTTCGAATCTGCCTTCTAAATGATTTGGAAACTCCTCCTTGATCTCTGCTTCACAATCTGTCCTCACCATAGTCTCAACTTTCCAGTCAACTAAAGTAAAAAGCCAATCAAAACTTCATTAAAAATACAGTGTAAGATTTCTATTTTTGATCCTAGACCATCATCATTTATATACAGTGTAAATTCACTAATGTTGATCCTTGACCATCATCATTTAAATACAGTGTAAATTCACTAATGTTGATCCTTAACCATCATAAACATTTAAATACAGTGTAAATTCACTATTGCAGATCATGGACCATCATCATATAAATAAAGTTTAAATTCACTATTGTTGATCCTGGACCATCATCATTTAAATACAGTGTAAATTCACTATTGTTGATCCGGGACCATCATAAACATTTAAATACAGTGTATATTCACTATTGTTGATCCTGGACCATCATCATTTATATACAGTGTAAATTCACTAATGTTGATCCTGGACCATCATCATTTAAATAAAGTGTAAATTCACTAATGTTGATCCTGGACCACCTAAACTGTTAATTACATTGTAAACTTGCTAAAGTTGATTCTAGACCATTACTATCATTTATGTACAGTGTTATTAGTCAGCCCCAATGGCGTAGTGGTTAGTGCGCCAATGCTGTAATTGTAAATTCACTATTGTTGATCCTGGACCATCATCATTTAAATACAGTGTAAAATCAAAATTGTTGATCCTGGACCATCATCATTTAAATACAGTTTAAATTCACTATTTTTGATCCAGGACCATCATCATTTAAATACAGTGTAAATTCACTATTGTTGATCCTGGACCACCATAAACATTTAAATACAGTGTAAATTCACTAATGTTGATCCTGGACCATCATCATTTAAATACAGTGTAAATTCACTATTGTTGATCCTGGACCATCATCATTTAAATAAAGTGTAAATTCACTAATGTTGATCCAGGACCATCATCATTAAAATACAATGTAAATTCACTATTGTTGATCCTGGACCATCATCCTTTAAATACAGTGTAAATTCACTAATGTTGATCCTGAACCATCATAAACATTTAAATACAGTGTAAATTCACTATTGTTGATCATGGACCATCATCATATAAATACAGTGTAAATTCACTAATGTTGATCCTGGACCATCATCATTTAAATACAGTGTAAATTCACTAATGTTGATCCTGGACCATCATCATTTAAATCCAGTGTAAATTCACTATTGTTGATCCTGGACCATCATCATTTAAATACAGTGTAAATTCACTATTGTTGATCCTGGACCATCATCATTTAAATAAAGTTTAAATTCACTAATGTTGATCCTGGACCACCTAAACTGTTAATTACAGTGTCAACTTGCTAAAGTTGATTCTAGACCATCACTATCATTTATGTACAGAGTTATCAGTCAGTCCCAATGACGTAGTGGTTAGTGTGCCAATGCTTTGCACACTTGTCTTCATGGAAACCTGGGTTCGAATCTGCCTTCTAAATGATTTGGAAACTCTTCCTTGACCTCTGCTTCACAATCTGTCCTCACCATAGTCTCAACTTTCCAGTCAACTAAAGTAAAAAAACAATCAAAACTTTGTTAAAAATGCAGTTTAAATTCACTATTTTTGATGCAGGACCATCATCATTTAAATACGGTGTAAAGTCACTATTGTTGATCCTGGACCATCATCATTTAAATACAGTGTAAATTCACTATTGTTGATCCTGGACCATCATCATTTAAATACAATGTAAATTCACTAATGTTGATTCTGGACCATCATCATTTAAATCCAGTGTAAATTCACTATTGTTGATCCTGGACCATCATCATTTAAATACAGTTTAAATTCACTATTTTTGATCCAGGACCATCATCATTTAAATACAGTGTAAATTCACTATTGTTGATCCTGGACCATCATAAACATTTAAATACAGTGTAAATTCACTAATGTTGATCCTGGGCCATCATCATTTAGATACAGTGTAAATTCACTATTGTTGATCCTGGACCATCATTATTTAAATAAAGTGTAAATTCACTAATGTTGATCCTGGACCATCATCATTTAAATCCAGTGTAAATTCACTATTGTTGATCCTGGACAATCATCATTTAAATACAGTGTAAATTCACTATTGTTGATCCGGCACCATCATAAACATTTAAATCCAGTGTATATTCACTATTGTTGATCCTGGACCATCATCATTTAAATACAGTGTAAATTCACTAATGTTGATCCTGGACCATGATCATTTAAATACAGTGTAAATTCACTATTGTTGATCCTGGACCATCATCATTTAAATAAAGTGTAAATTCACTAATGTTGATCCTGGACCATCATCATTAAAATACAATGTAAATTCACTATTGTTGATCCTGGACCATCATCATTTAAATACAGTTTAAATTCACTATTTTTGATCCTGGACCATCATCATTTAAATACAGTGTAAATTCACTATTGTTGATACTGGACCATCATCATTTAAATACAGTGTAAAATCACTAATGTTGATCCTGGACCATCATCATTTAAATACAGTGTAAAGTCACTAATGTTTATCCTGAACCATCATAAACATTTAAATACAGTGTGAATTCACTATTGTTAATCATGGACCATCATCATATAAATACAGTTTAAATTCACTATTGTTGATCCTGGACCATCATCATTTAAATAAAGTGTAAATTCACTAATGTTGATCCTGGACCACCTAAACTGTTAATTACAGTGTAAACTTGCTGAAGTTGATTCTAGACCATTACTATCATTTATGTACAGTGTTATTAGTCAGCCCCAATGGCGTAGTGGTTAGTGCGCCAATGCTTGGCACACTTGTATTCATGGCAACCTGGGTTCGAATCTGCCTTCTAAATGATTTGGAAACTCCTCCTTGATCTCTGCTTCACAATCTGTCCTCACCATAGTCTCAACTTTCCAGTCAACTAAAGTAAAAAGCCAATCAAAACTTCATTAAAAATACAGTGTAAGATTTCTATTTTTGATCCTAGACCATCATCATTTATATACAGTGTAAATTCACTAATGTTGATCCTTGACCATCATCATTTAAATACAGTGTAAATTCACTAATGTTGATCCTTAACCATCATAAACATTTAAATACAGTGTAAATTCACTATTGCAGATCATGGACCATCATCATATAAATAAAGTTTAAATTCACTATTGTTGATCCTGGACCATCATCATTTAAATACAGTGTAAATTCACTATTGTTGATCCGGGACCATCATAAACATTTAAATACAGTGTATATTCACTATTGTTGATCCTGGACCATCATCATTTATATACAGTGTAAATTCACTAATGTTGATCCTGGACCATCATCATTTAAATAAAGTGTAAATTCACTAATGTTGATCCTGGACCACCTAAACTGTTAATTACAGTGTAAACTTGCTAAAGTTGATTCTAGACCATTACTATCATTTATGTACAGTGTTATTAGACAGCCCCAATGGCGTAGTGGTTAGTGCGCCAATGCTGTAATTGTAAATTCACTATTGTTGATCCTGGACCATCATCATTTAAATACAGTGTAAAATCAAAATTGTTGATCCTGGACCATCATCATTTAAATACAGTTTAAATTCACTATTTTTGATCCAGGACCATCATCATTTAAATACAGTGTAAATTCACTATTGTTGATCCTGGACCACCATAAACATTTAAATACAGTGTAAATTCACTAATGTTGATCCTGGACCATCATCATTTAAATACAGTGTAAATTCACTATTGTTGATCCTGGACCATCATTATTTAAATAAAGTGTAAATTCACTAATGTTGATCCTGGACCATCATCATTTAAATACAGTGTAAATTCACTATTGTTGATCCTGGACCATCATCATTTAATTACAGTTTAAATTCACTATTTTTGATCCAGGACCATCATCATTTAAATACAGTTTAAATTCACTATTTTTGATCCAGGACCATCATCATTAAAATACAGTGTAAATTCACTATTGTTGATCCTGGACCATCATCATTAAAATACAATGTAAATTCACTATTGTTGATCCTGGACCATCATCATTTAAATACAGTTTAAATTCACTATTTTTGATCCTGGACCATCATCATTTAAATACAGTGTAAATTCACTATTGTTGATCCTGGACCATCATCATTTAAATACAGTGTAAATTCACTATTGTTGATCCTGGACCATCATCATTTAAATACAGTGTAAATTCACTATTGTTGATCCTGGACCATCATCATTTAAATACAGTGTAAATTCACTATTGTTTATCCTGGACCATCATCATTTAAATACAGTGTAAATTCAATAATGTTGATCCTGGACCATCAGCATTTAAATCCAGTGTAAATTCACTATTGTTGATCCTGGACCATCATCATTTAAATACAGTGTAAATTCACTATTGTTGATCCTGGACCATCATCATTTAAATAAAGTGTAAATTCACTAATGTTGATCCTGGACCACCTAAACTGTTAATTACAGTGTAAACTTGCTATTGTTGATCCTGGACCATCATCATTTAAATACAGTGTAAATTCACTATTGTTTATCCGGGACCATCATAAACATTTAAATCCAGTGTATATTCACTATTGTTGATCCTGGACCATCATCATTTAAATACAGTGTAAATTCACTATTGTTGATCCTGGACCATCATCATTTAAATAAAGTGTAAATTCTCTAATGTTGATCCTGGACCACCTAAATTGTTAATTACAGTGTAAACTTGCTATTGTTGATCCTGGACCATCATCATTTAAATACAGTGTAAATTCACTATTGTTGATCCGGGACCATCATAAACATTTAAAAAAAGTGTATATTCACTATTGTTGATCCTGGACTGTCATAAACATTTAAATATATTGTAAATTCACTATTGTTGAACCTGGACCATCATCATTAAAATACAGTGTGAATTCACTATTGTTGATCCTGGACCATCATCATTTAAATACAGTGTAAATTCACTAATGTTGATCCTGGACCGTCATCATTTAAATACAGTGTAAATTCACTATTGTTGATCCTGGGCCATCATCATTTAAATCCAGTGTAAATTCACTTTTGTTGATCCTGGATCGTCATAATTTAAATACAGTGTAAATTCACTATTGTTGATCCGGGACCATCATAAACATTTAAAAAAAAGTGTATATTCACTATTGTTGATCCTGGACTGTCATACACATTTAAATACATTGTAAATTCACTATTGTTGATCCTGGACCATCATCATTAAAATACAGTGTAAATTCACTATTGTTGATGCTGGACCATCATAGTTTTAATACTTTGTAAATACACTAATGTTGATCCTAAACCATCATAAACATTTAAATACAATGTAAATTCACTAATGTTGATCCAGGACCATCATCATTTAAATACAGTGTAAATTCACTAATGTTGATCCTGGACCATCATCATTTAAATACAGTGTAAATTCACTATTGTTGATCCTGTACCATCATCATTTAAATAAAGTGTAAATTCTCTAATGTTGATCCTGGACCACCTAAATTGTTAATTACAGTGTAAACTTGCTATTGTTGATCCTGGACCATCATCATTTAAATACAGTGTAAATTCACTATTGTTGATCCGGGACCATCATAAACATTTAAAAAAAGTGTATATTCACTATTGTTGATCCTGAACTGTCATAAACATTTAAATACATTGTAAATTCACTATTGTTGATCCTGGACCATCATCCTTTAAATACAGTTTAAATTCACTATTTTTGATCCTGGACCATCATCATTTAAATACAGTGTAAATTCACTATTGTTGATCCTGGATCATCATCATTTAAATACAGTGTAAAATCACTAATGTTGATCCTGGACCATGATCCTTTAAATACAGTGTAAATTCACTAATGTTGATCCTGAACCATCATAAACATTTAAATACAGTGTAAATTCACTAATGTTGATCATGGACCATCATCATTTATATACAGTGTAAATTCACTAATGTTGATTCTGGACCATCATCATTTAAATACAATGTAAATTCACTAATGTTGATCCTGGACCATCATCATTTAAATACAGTGTAAATTCACTATTGTTGATCCTGGACCATCATTATTTAAATAAAGTGTAAATTCACTAATGTTGATCCTGGACCATCATCATTTAAATCCAATGTAAATTCACTATTGTTGATCCTGGACCATCATCATTTAACTACAGTTTAAATTCACTATTTTTGATCCAGGACCATCATCATTTAAATACAGTGTAAATTCACTATTGTTTATCCTGGACCATTATCATTTAAATACAGTCTAAATTCACTATTGTTGATCCTGGACCATCATCATTTAAATACAGTGTAAATTCACTAATGTTGATCCTGAACCATCATAAACATTTAAATACAGTGTAAATTCACTATTGTTGATCTGGGACCATCATAAATATTTAAATACAGTCTATATTCACTATTGTTGATCCGGGACCATCATAAACATTTAAATACAGTGTATATTCACTATTGTTCATCCTGGACCATCATCAATTAAATACAGTGTAAATTCACTATTGTTGATCCTGGACCATCATCATTTAAATACAGTGTAAATTCACTATTGTTGATTCTGGACCATCATCATTTAAATAAAGTGTAAATTCACTAATGTTGATCCTGGACCACCTGAACTGTTAATTACAGTGTAAACTTGCTAAAGTTGATTGTAGACCATCACTATCATTTATGTGTGGTATTATCAGTCAGTCCCAATGGTGTAGTGGTTAGTGCGCCAATGCTTAGCACACTTGTATTCAATACAACCTGGCTTCGATTATGCCTTCTAAATAATTTGGAAACTCCTCCTTGATCTTTGCTTCACAATCTGTCCTGACCATAGTCTCAACTTTCCAGTCAACTAAAGTAAAAAACCAATCAAAACTTAGATAAAATTACAGTGTGAATTTTCTTTTTTTGATCCTCGACCATCATCATTTAAATACAGTGTAAATTCACTAATGTTGATCCAGGACCATCATCATTTAAATACAGTGTAAATTCACTAATGTTGATCCTGGACCATCATCATTTAAATAAAGTGTAAATTCACTAATGTTGATCCTGGACCACCTAAACTGTTAATTACAGTGTAAACTTGCTATTGTTGATCCTGGACCATCATTATTTAAATACAGTGTAAATTCACTATTGTTGATCCGGGACTATCATAAACATTTAAATACAGTGTATATTCATTATTGTTGATCCTGGACCGTCATAAACATTGAAATACAATGTAAATTTACTATTGTTGATCCTGGACCATCATCATTTAAATACAGTGTAAATTCACTAATGTTGATCCTGGACCATGATCATTTAAATACAGTGTAAATTCACTATTGTTGATCCTGGACCATCATCATTTAAATAAAGTGTAAATTCACTAATGTTGATCCAGGACCATCATCATTAAAATACAATGTAAATTCACTATTGTTGATCCTGGACCATCATCCTTTAAATACAGTTTAAATTCACTATTGTTGATCCTGGACCATTATCATTTAAATACAGTGTAAATTCACTAATGTTGATCCTGGACCATGATCATTTAAATACAGTGTAAATTCACTATTGTTGATCCTGGACCATCATCATTTAAATAAAGTGTAAATTCACTAATGTTGATCCAGGACCATCATCATTAAAATACAATGTAAATTCACTATTGTTGATCCTGGACCATCATCCTTTAAATACAGTGTAAATTCACTAATGTTGATCCTGAACCATCATAAACATTTAAATACAGTGTAAATTCACTATTGTTGATCATGGACCATCATCATATAAATACAGTGTAAATTCACTAATGTTGATCCTGGACCATCATCATTTAAATACAGTGTAAATTCACTAATGTTGATCCTGGACCATCATCATTTAAATCCAGTGTAAATTCACTATTGTTGATCCTGGACCATCATCATTTAAATACAGTGTAAATTCACTAGTGTTGATCCTGGACCATCATCATTTAAATAAAGTGTAAATTCACTAATGTTGATCCTGGACCACCTAAACTGTTAATTACAGTGTAAACTTGCTAAAGTTGATTCTAGACCATCACTATAATTTATGTACAATGTTATCAGTCAGTCCCAATGGTGTAGTGGTTAGTGCGCCAATGCTTGGCACACTTGTATACATGGCAACTTGGGTTCGAATCTGCCTTCTAAATGATTTGGAAACTCAACCTTGATCTCTGCTCCACGATCTGTCCTGATCATAGTCTCAACATTCCAGTAAACTAAAGTAAAAAACCAATTAAAACTTCAATAAAAATACAGTGTTAATTTTCTATTTTTGATCCTCGACCGTCATCATTTATATACAGTGTAAATTCACTAATGTTGATCCTCTACCATTATCATTTAAATCCAGTGTAAATTCACTATTGTTGATCCTGGACCATCATCATTTAAATACAGTGTAAATTCACTATTGTTGATCCTGGACCATCATCATTTAAATACAGTGTAAATTCACTAGTGTTGATCCTGGACCATTATCATTTAAATCCAGTCTAAATTCACTATTGTTGATCCTGGACCATCATCATTTAAATCCAGTGTAAATTCACTAATGTTGATCCTGGACCATCATCATTTAAATACAGTGTAAATTCACTAATGTTGATCCTGGACCATTATCATTTAAATCCAGTGTAAATTCACTATTGTTGATCCTGGACCATCATCATTTAAATACAGTGTAAATTCACTATTGTTGATCCGGGACCATCATAAACATTTAAATACAGTGTATATTTACTATTGTTGATCCTGGACCATTATCATTTAAATCCAGTGTAAATTCACTATTGTTGATCCTGGACCATCATCATTTAAATACAGTGTAAATTCACTATTGTTGATCCTGGACCATCATCATTTAAATAAAGTGTAAATTCACTAATGTTGATCCTGGACCATCATCATTTAAATCCAGTGTAAATTCACTAATGTTGATCCTGGACCATTATCATTTAAATACAGTGTAAATTCACTAGTGTTGATCCTGGACCATCATCATTTAAATAAAGTGTAAATTCACTAATGTTGATCCTGGACCACCTAAACTGTTAATTACAGTGTAAACTTGCTAAAGTTGATTCTAGACCATCACTATAATTTATGTACAATGTTATCAGTCAGTCCCAATGGCGTAGTGGTTAGTGCGCCAATGCTTGGCACACTTGTATACATGGCAACTTGGGTTCGAATCTGCCTTCTAAATGATTTGGAAACTCAACCTTGATCTCTGCTCCACGATCTGTCCTGATCATAGTCTCAACATTCCAGTAAACTAAAGTAAAAAACCAATTAAAACTTCAATAAAAATACAGTGTTAATTTTCTATTTTTGATACTCGACCATCATCATTTATATACAGTGTAAATTCACTAATGTTGATCCTGGACCATTATCATTTAAATACAGTGTAAATTCACTATTGTTGATCCTGGACCATCATCATTTAAATACAGTGTAAATTCACTATTGTTGATCCTGGACCATCATCATTTAAATACAGTGTAAATTCACTAGTGTTGATCCTGGACCATTATCATTTAAATCCAGTGTAAATTCACTATTGTTGATCCTGGACCATCATCATTTAAATCCAGTGTAAATTCACTAATGTTGATCCTGGACCATCATCATTTAAATACAGTGTAAATTCACTAATGTTGATCCTGGACCATCATCATATAAATACAGTGTAAATTCACTATTGTTGATCTTGGACCATCATCATTTAAATACAGTTTAAATTCACTATTTTTGATCCAGGACCATCATCATTTAAATACAGTGTAAATTCACTTTTGTTGATCCTGGACCATCATCATTTAAATACAGTGTATATTCACTATTGTTAATCCTGGACCATCATCATTTAAATACAGTGTAAATTCACTATTGTTGATCTGGGACCATCAAAAACATTTAAATACAGTGTATATTCACTTTTGTTGATCCTGGACCGTCATAAACATTTAAATACAGTGTAAATTCACTATTGTTGATCCTGGACCATCATCATTTAAATCCAGTGTAAATTCACTATTGTTGATCCTAGACCATCATCATTTAAATACAGTTTAAATTCACTATTTTTGATCCAGGACCATCATTATTTAAATACAGTGTAAATTCACTATTGTTGATCCTGGACCATCATCATTTAAATACAGTGAATATTCACTATTGTTGATCCTGGACCATCATCATAAACATTTAAATACAGTGTAAATTCACTAATGTTGATCCTGGACCATCATCATTTAAATACAGTGTAAATTCACTATTGTTGATCCTGGACCATCATCAATTAAATAAAGTGTAAATTCACTAATGTTGATCCTGGACCATCATCATTTAAATACAGTGTAAATTCACTATTGTTGATCCGGGACCATCATAAACATTTAAATACAGTGTATATTCACTATTGTTGATCCTGGACCATCATCATTTAAATACAGTGTAAATTCACTATTGTTGATCCTGGACCATCATCATTTAAATAAAGTTTAAATTCACTAATGTTGATCCTGGACCATCATCATTTAAATACAGTGTAAATTCACTAATGTTGATCCTGAACCATCATAAACATTTAAATACAGCATAAATTCACTATTGTTGATCCTGGACCATCATCATTTAAATACAGTGTAAATTCACTATTGTTGATCCTGGACCATCATCATTTAAATAAAGTGTAAATTCACTAATGTTGATCCTGGACCACCTAAACCATCATCATTTAAATCCAGTGTAAATTCACTATTGTTGATCCTAGACCATCATCATTTAAATACAGTTTAAATTCACTATTTTTGATCCAGGACCATCATCATTTAAATACAGTGTAAATTCACTATTGTTGATCCTGGACCATCATCATTTTAATACAGTGAATATTCACTATTGTTGATCCTGGACCATCATCATAAACATTTAAATACAGTGTAAATTCACTAATGTTGATCCTGGACCATCATCATTTAAATACAGTGTAAATTCACTATTGTTGATCCTGGACCATCATCAATTAAATAAAGTGTAAATTCACTAATGTTGATCCTGGACCATCATCATTTAAATACAGTGTAAATTCACTATTGTTGATCCGGGACCATCATAAACATTTAAATACAGTGTATATTCACTATTGTTGATCCTGGACCATCATCATTTAAATACAGTGTAAATTCACTATTGTTGATCCTGGACCATCATCATTTAAATAAAGTATAAATTCACTAATGTTGATCCTGGACCACCTAAACTGTTAATTACAGTGTAAACTTGCTAAAGTTGATTCTACACCATCACTATCATTTATGTACAGTGTTATCAGTCAGTCCCAATGGCGTAGTGGTTAGTGCGCCAATGCTTGGAAGTTGGCACACTTGTCTTCATGGCAACCTGGGTTCAATTCTGCCTTCTAAATGATTTGGAAACTCCTCCTTGATCCCTGCTTCACAATCTGTCCTCACCATAGTCTCAACTTTCCAGTCAACTAAAGTAAAAAACCAATCCAAACTTAATAAAAATACAGTGTAAGATTTCTATTTTTGATCCTGGACCATCATCATTTATATACAGTGTAAATTCACTGATGTTGATCCTGGACCATCATCATTTAAATACAGTTTAAAATCACTATTTTTGATCCAGGACCATCATCATTTAAATACAGTGTAAATTCACTATTGTTGATCCTGGACCATCATAAACATTTACATATAGTGTAAATTCACTAATATTGATCCTGGACCATCATCATTTAAATACAGTGTAAATTAACTATTGTTGATCCTGGACCATCATCATTTAAATAAAGTATAAATTCACTAATGTTGATCCTGGACCATCATCATTTAAATCCTGTGTAAATTCACTATTGTTGATCCTGGACCATCATCATTTAAATACAGTGTAAATTCACTATTGTTGATCCGGGACCATCATAAACATTTAAATACAGTGTATATTTACTATTGTTGATCCTGGACCATCATCATTTAAATAAAGTGTA
Organism: Danio rerio; assembly: GCF_049306965.1. NCBI lineage: Eukaryota > Metazoa > Chordata > Actinopteri > Cypriniformes > Danionidae > Danio > Danio rerio. The sequence goes on from NC_133189.1 coordinate 33,274,838, forward strand.
AATTCACTAATGTTGATCCTGGACCATCATCATTTAAATACAGTGTAAATTCACTAGTTTTGATCCTGGACCATCAACATTTAAATAAAGTGTAAATTCACTAATGTTGATCCTGGACCACCTAAACTGTTAATTACAGTGTAAACTTGCTAAAGTTGATTAGATAGACCATCACTATCATTTATGTACATTGTTTTCAGTCAGTCCCAATGGCGTAGTGGTTAGTGCGCCAATGCTTGGAAGTTGGCACACTTGTCTTCATGGCAACCTAGGTTCGATTCTGCCTTCTAAATGATTTGGAAACTCCTCCTTCATCCCTGCTTCACAATCTGTCCTCACCATAGTCTCAACTTTCCAGTCAACTAAAGTAAAAAACCAATCCAAACTTAATAAAAATACAGTGTTAATTTTCTATTTTTGATCCTCGACCATCATCATTTATATACAGTGTAAATTCACTATTGTTGATCCCGGACCATCATCATTTAAATACAGTGTAAATTCACTAGTGTTGATCCTGGACCATTATCATTTAAATCCAGTGTAAATTCACTATTGTTGATCCTGGACCATCATCATTTAAATACAGTGTAAATTCACTAATGTTGATCCTGGACCATCATCATTTAAATACAGTGTAAATTCACTAATGTTGATCCTGGACCATTATCATTTAAATCCAGTGTAAATTCACTATTGTTGATCCTGGACCATCATCATTTAAATACAGTGTAAATTCACTAATGTTGATCCTGGACCATTATCATTTAAATACAGTGTAAATTCACTAGTGTTGATCCTGGACCATTATCATTTAAATCCAGTTTAAATTCACTATTGTTGATCCTAGACCATCATCATTTAAATAAAGTGTAAATTCACTAATGTTGATCCTGGACCACCTAAACTGTTAATTACAGTGTAAACTTGCTAAAGTTGATTCTAGACCATCACTATCATTTATGTACAATGTTATCAGTCAGTCCCAATGGCGTAGTGGTTAGTGCGCCAATGCTTGGCACACTTGTATACATGGCAACTTGGGTTCGAATCTGCCTTCTAAATGATTTGGAAACTCAACCTTGATCTCTGCTCCACGATCTGTCCTGACCATAGTCTCAACAATCCAGTCAACTAAAGTAAAAAACCAATTAAAAATACAGTGTTAATTTTCTATTTTTGATCCTCGACCATCATCATTTATATACAGTGTAAATTCACTAATTTTGATCCTGGACCATCATCATTTAAATACAGTGTAAATTCACTAATGTTGATCCTGGACCATTATCATTTAAATCCAGTGTAAATTCACTATTGTTGATCCTGGACCATCATCATTTAAATACAGTGTAAATTCACTATTGTTGATCCTGGAACATCATCATTTAAATACAGTGTAAATTCACTAATGTTGATCCTGGACCATCATCATTTAAATCCAGTGTAAATTCACTAATGTTGATCCTGGACCATCATCATTTAAATACAGTGTAAATTCACTAATGTTGATCCTGGACCATTATCATTTACATTTACATTTACATTTAGTCATTTAGCAGACGCTTTTATCCAAAGCGACTTACAAATGAGGACAAGGAAGCAATTTACACAACCAAGAGCAACAATGAATAAGTACTAAAGGCAAGTTTCAGGTCTGTAAAGTCTAAGAAGGGAAGTGTTAGTAGTTTTTTTTTTTTTTTTTTTTTTTTTTTTTTTTGTACAGTTAGTGTGATATTCAAAGAGGCAATTGCAGCTTAGGAAGTGAAGTGGAGACTAAATAGTTGAGTTTTTAGTCGTTTCTTGAAAATAGCGAGTGACTCTGCTGTTCTGATGCAGTTAGGGAGTTCATTCCACCAACTGGGCAGATTGAGCGTGAGCGTTCGCGAAAGTGATTTTTTCCCTCTTTGGGATGGAACCACGAGGCGACGTTCATTCACAGAACGCAAGTTTCTGGAGGGCACATAGATCTGCAGAAGTGAGTGCAGATAAGAAGGTGCTAGGCCAGAAGTCACTTTGTAGGCAAACATCAGAGTTTTGAATTTGATGCGAGCAGCAACTGGCAGCCAGTGCAAACGGACTAGCAGTGGAGTGACATGTGCTCGTTTAGGTTCATTGAAGACAACTCGTGCTGCTGCATTCTGGAGCAGTTGAAGAGGCTTGATAGAGTTAGCTGGAAGCCCAGCTAGTAGAGAGTTGCAGTAATCCAGTTTGGAGAGAACAAGAGCTTGAACAAGGAGTTGAGCTGCATGTTCAGATAAGAAGGGTCGGATCTTTCTGATGTTATAGAGTGCAAATCTGCACGATCGAGCAGTTCTAGAAATGTGGTCAGAGAAGTTTAGTTGGTCATCAATCGTTACTCCAAGGCTTTTCACCATTTTGGATGCAGTAATGGTTGCCCCATCCATCTGGATTGAAAAGTTATGGTGTAGAGTCGGGTTGGCAGAAACTACAAGCATTTCCGTTTTTGCGAGGTTCAGCTGAAGATGATGATCTTTCATCCAGTGTGAAATATCCAACAGGCAGGCTGAGATACGAGCTGGAACCGAGGGATCATCTGGATGAAAAGAGAGGTATAGCTGGGTATCATCAGCATAGCAGTGGTAGGAGAATCCATGTCTCTGGATGACTGGTCCTAGAGATGATGTGTAGATGGAGAAGAGAAGTGGCCCAAGAACAGAGCCTTGAGGTACCCCAGTGCTTAGATGCTGTAGGTTGGACACCTCTCCCCTCCAAGACACCCTGAATGACCTGTTAGAGAGGTAAGATCTAAACCATTGTATAACAGTGCCCGCAACGCCCAGTGACTCAAGCGTAGATAGCAGGATCTGGTGGTTGACAGTGTCAAAAGCAGCTGACAAGTCCAGCAAAATGAGGACTGATGATTTAGAGTCTGCTTTAGCCAGTCTGAGATCCTCCACGACCGAGAGCAGGGCAGTCTCAGTTGAGTGGCCTTTCTTAAAGCCGGATTGCTTGTTGTCCATGAGATTGTTTTGAGTAAGAAAGTCCAGGACTTGATTGAACACTACTTTCTCCAGAATCTTGGCCATGAATGGAAGCAGGGATACTGGTCTGTAGTTTTCAAGTAGCGTATGGTCCAGGTTGGGTTTCTTTAGCAGTGGGGTTACCCTAGCCTGCTTAAATGTAGTGGGGAATAAACCAGAGTCAAGAGATGTGTTAATTATGTGAGTCAGTGTTGGTATGACTGCAGGAGAGATGGCTTGCAAGAGATGAGAGGGAATGGGATCGAGTGGACAGGTGGTTGCATGGCTAGATAGCACAAGTTTGGACACCTCAGACTCAGAGAGCTGAGAAAAGGAGGTGAGTGTGTGTGGTGTTGGTGTTGTATCTTGCGTGTTTGTTGTAGGTGCAGCAAATTGAGCACTGATTTTTGCAGTTTTGGTGCAGAAGAATGTAGCAAAGTCATCAGTAGTAAGTGTGGAGGATGCGGGTGGAGGAGGAGGATAGAGGAGGGAGGAAAATGTTTTAAAAAGTAGGCGAGGATTAGTGGCATTGTTGATTTTCAGACGGTAATACGTCTGCTTTGCAGAAGTAACCTCAGCTGAGAAAGAGGACAGAAGAGTTTGGTATGTTAAGAGGTGTGCAGGATTTTTAGTTTTCCGCCAAATTCTCTCTGCAGCCCGAAGTTTTGAGCGATGCTCACGGAGAGCATCCGAGAGCCAGGGTGCAGGAGGACTGGCACGGGCTGGCCTGGATGCAAGAGGACATAATCGGTCTAGACATGATGCTAGTGTGGAGCAGAGTGTATTAGTGGCACTGTTCGAATCAAGTGCAGTGAGTTTGCGAGATGGAGGAAGAGAGTCTGAAACAATGGTGGATAGTCTATTGGGTGAGAGAGATCGTAGGTTTCTGCGAAAGGTAACCAGTGTTGGAGTGTGTGGCGGCTCAGGAGTAATGTGGATGTTGAGAGACAGAAGGAAATGATCAGATATTTGTAGTGGAGTTACTATTGTTTGATCAGTGAAGCAGTGTCGTGTGTACATAAGGTCTAGCTGATTACCTGATTTGTGGGTAGCAGAAGTAGGTGCTCTTTTTAGGTCAAAAGAGGCAAGCAGAGTCTGAAAGTCTGCAGCTTGCGGTTTGTCAACGTAAATGTTGAAGTCACCTAGCACCAATAAGGGAGTGGCAAAATTAGAAAAAGATGAGAGAAGAACATCCAGTTCATCTAGGAAGTGACCTAATTTACCTGGTGGGCGGTAGATGACAACCACATTTATGTAGAAGGGGTAGATAATGGTGACTGCATGGAATTCAAAGGAGCTGATTGTTGGCAGGGACGGTATCAGAGTAAATTTCCATTCTTTGGAAATTAGTAGTCCAGTCCCACCCCCTCTCCCTGTCTGACGAGGAGTGTGGGAAAAAGAGAAATTAGCAGAAAGAGTAGCATGTGTAGCAGTGTCCTCCGGCCTCAACCAGGTCTCAGTTAGAGCCATGAGATTATAGTCAGAATATGTAGCTATGGAGGTAATAAAATCAGCCTTGTTAACAGCTGATTGACAATTCCAGAGGCCCACGGAGAGAGAGAGTTGTGAAATAGTAGATACATGTATTGAACGAAGGTTGTGAGGATTACGGAGGTTTACGAAGGTTGTGAGGATTACGGAGGTTTACGAAGGTTGTGAGGATTTAAATCCAGTGTAAATTCACTATTGTTGATCCTCGACCATCATCATTTAAATACAGTGTAAATTCACTATTGTTGATCCTGGACCATCATCATTTAAATAAAGTGTAAATTCACTAATGTTGATCCTGGACCATCATCATTTAAATACAGTGTAAATTCACTAATGTTGATCCTGAACCATCATAAACATTTAAATACAGCATAAATTCACTATTGTTGATCCTGAACCATCATCATTTAAATACAGTGTAAATTCACTATTGTTGATCCTGGACCATCATCATTTAAATAAAGTATAAATTCACTAATGTTGATCCTGGACCACCTAAACTGTTAATTACAGTGTAAACTTGCTAAAGTTGATTCTACACCATCACTATCATTTATGTACAGTGTTATCAGTCAGTCCCAATGGCGTAGTGGTTAGTGCGCCAATGCTTGGAAGTTGGCACACTTGTCTTCATGGCAACCTGGGTTCAATTCTGCCTTCTAAATGATTTGGAAACTCCTCCTTGATCCCTGCTTCACAATCTGTCCTCACCATAGTCTCAACTTTCCAGTCAACTAAAGTAAAAAACCAATCCAAACTTAATAAAAATACAGTGTAAGATTTCTATTTTTGATCCTGGACCATCATCATTTATATACAGTGTAAATTCACTGATGTTGATCCTGGACCATCATCATTTAAATACAGTTTAAAATCACTATTTTTGATCCAGGACCATCATCATTTAAATACAGTGTAAATTCACTATTGTTGATCCTGGACCATCATAAACATTTACATATAGTGTAAATTCACTAATATTGATCCTGGACCATCATCATTTAAATACAGTGTAAATTAACTATTGTTGATCCTGGACCATCATCATTTAAATAAAGTATAAATTCACTAATGTTGATCCTGGACCATCATCATTTAAATCCTGTGTAAATTCACTATTGTTGATCCTGGACCATCATCATTTAAATACAGTGTAAATTCACTATTGTTGATCCGGGACCATCATAAACATTTAAATACAGTGTATATTTACTATTGTTGATCCTGGACCATCATCATTTAAATAAAGTGTAAATTCACTAATGTTGATCCTGGACCATCATCATTTAAATACAGTGCAAATTCACTAGTTTTGATCCTGGACCATCAACATTTAAATAAAGTGTAAATTCACTAATGTTGATCCTGGACCACCTAAACTGTTAATTACAGTGTAAACTTGCTAAAGTTGATTAGATAGACCATCACTATCATTTATGTACATTGTTTTCAGTCAGTCCCAATGGCGTAGTGGTTAGTGCGCCAATGCTTGGAAGTTGGCACACTTGTCTTCATGGCAACCTAGGTTCGATTCTGCCTTCTAAATGATTTGGAAACTCCTCCTTCATCCCTGCTTCACAATCTGTCCTCACCATAGTCTCAACTTTCCAGTCAACTAAAGTAAAAAACCAATCCAAACTTAATAAAAATACAGTGTTAATTTTCTATTTTTGATCCTCGACCATCATCATTTATATACAGTGTAAATTCACTATTGTTGATCCCGGACCATCATCATTTAAATACAGTGTAAATTCACTAGTGTTGATCCTGGACCATTATCATTTAAATCCAGTGTAAATTCACTATTGTTGATCCTGGACCATCATCATTTAAATACAGTGTAAATTCACTAATGTTGATCCTGGACCATCATCATTTAAATACAGTGTAAATTCACTAATGTTGATCCTGGACCATTATCATTTAAATCCAGTGTAAATTCACTATTGTTGATCCTGGACCATCATCATTTAAATACAGTGTAAATTCACTAATGTTGATCCTGGACCATTATCATTTAAATACAGTGTAAATTCACTAGTGTTGATCCTGGACCATTATCATTTAAATCCAGTTTAAATTCACTATTGTTGATCCTAGACCATCATCATTTAAATAAAGTGTAAATTCACTAATGTTGATCCTGGACCACCTAAACTGTTAATTACAGTGTAAACTTGCTAAAGTTGATTCTAGACCATCACTATCATTTATGTACAATGTTATCAGTCAGTCCCAATGGCGTAGTGGTTAGTGCGCCAATGCTTGGCACACTTGTATACATGGCAACTTGGGTTCGAATCTGCCTTCTAAATGATTTGGAAACTCAACCTTGATCTCTGCTCCACGATCTGTCCTGACCATAGTCTCAACAATCCAGTCAACTAAAGTAAAAAACCAATTAAAAATACAGTGTTAATTTTCTATTTTTGATCCTCGACCATCATCATTTATATACAGTGTAAATTCACTAATTTTGATCCTGGACCATCATCATTTAAATACAGTGTAAATTCACTAATGTTGATCCTGGACCATTATCATTTAAATCCAGTGTAAATTCACTATTGTTGATCCTGGACCATCATCATTTAAATACAGTGTAAATTCACTATTGTTGATCCTGGAACATCATCATTTAAATACAGTGTAAATTCACTAATGTTGATCCTGGACCATCATCATTTAAATCCAGTGTAAATTCACTAATGTTGATCCTGGACCATCATCATTTAAATACAGTGTAAATTCACTAATGTTGATCCTGGACCATTATCATTTACATTTACATTTACATTTAGTCATTTAGCAGACGCTTTTATCCAAAGCGACTTACAAATGAGGACAAGGAAGCAATTTACACAACCAAGAGCAACAATGAATAAGTACTAAAGGCAAGTTTCAGGTCTGTAAAGTCTAAGAAGGGAAGTGTTAGTAGTTTTTTTTTTTTTTTTTTTTTTGTACAGTTAGTGTGATATTCAAAGAGGCAATTGCAGCTTAGGAAGTGAAGTGGAGACTAAATAGTTGAGTTTTTAGTCGTTTCTTGAAAATAGCGAGTGACTCTGCTGTTCTGATGCAGTTAGGGAGTTCATTCCACCAACTGGGCAGATTGAGCGTGAGCGTTCGCGAAAGTGATTTTTTCCCTCTTTGGGATGGAACCACGAGGCGACGTTCATTCACAG